>NC_072736.1:3290619-3408831 GCF_026930045.1 Uloborus diversus | reverse complement strand
GTTAAACGTAGTCGCCATCTTTGGTCATTCACAAGATGGAAGTAGATACGATCCAAAAATGCCTAAGTTTCTAAAAACAAAGCAGAATTGGATGTTTTCTTTAATTGAAAACTGATGAAAACAACAAAAAATGGTCTGCAAATTGTTTTTGTATTATTATTTGAAATAATTTTCTTGAGAAATGAAAAATTTTGTTCTTAAAACTTAATCTTATCCTCACTGCCTCGGACGCAAATGTGATAAAAACTTTTCATTGAATTGTAGTATCATGAAGATTTATTATTTTTTAACTGTCTTCATGCAACAAATTAAAAAAAAGTTATTTCTTATTTTTGGGCATAGCCGCCATATTTGGTCATTCCCAAGATGGAAGTATACAAGCCTTTTTCAAGTGCCTAAGTTCCCGAAAACGGCATTGGATGTTAATTGCAATGCAAACTATTGAAAACAACACAAATTGTGCCCTTTTTTCCCGGATAATTTGTAATTATTTTCTGGAAAAATGCAAAATTTAATCTTCATAACATTTTTTTTGTTTTAATTGATTTAGACTCTTATGTGCTAAATACTGACTATTTTGCTTTTATTGTAGTTTTTTAAGGATTTTTAATTATTTATTACTACTTTTTACTACAAATCCAAAAATCTACTTATTATTTTAAATTTTTCACTTTGTCGCCATATTTGATCATTTGCACAATGGAAGTAGACTTAAACTTCCAGAAACAGAAATGGACGTTTATATCAATGTGTAATATTGAAAATAACATTAAATGTGCAAATTTTTGAAAATTAACTATTACTTTCTGGAAAAGAAAGTTTGAAATTTTAATGTAAGCGTCCTTTAATATGTGAAAAAAAAAAAAGATTATTGGCATTGGCCTATGTTTGGCGGATGTTGATTTTTGTTACTATGCATTACATGGTATGCCGATTGATGCAACAAGATAATCATATTTATACTGAAATTTAGCATTGCATTTTGCTCAATATGTTTCGTGTAACCTACTTATAAGAAAATAAAAAGTATTGTAAACCAAAAGCGGATGCTAAAAGGTTGCTGCAGGACTACAGCAAAATGCTATAATATTACGCTTGACATCAAAGAAACGCTAAAATAAGTTGAAAGTACTCTGTTTTCAACAAATAGTAAACAAATTAAAAAAATTTTGAACAAAATGTTTAAAAAAACTTAAAATTTTGGCAGAGAAAAGAAACGGAAAAAAAACAAAGTTTTTTTTTTAATCTAAGGGGAGAAGTTTCAGTTCTGCATCGCTACTTTAAACAATTTTAATTATTCTGAAAATATTACTATTTAAACTTAAATTTTGAATGAAGCGAGTAACCTGGAATTTTCTAAAAAACAACCTGGAAAACCTGGAAAAGTCAGGGAACTTTTTTTAACCAAAAGTGTATGAACCCTGTTGATGCTGAAGAGATGAAGGTCCATTCACGCAAAAAATATTTTGGTAGCCAATAACAAAGCCGATACTTTCACACCGCGAATCCCTTCTGAAAATATTCGTGTTGCGGATGATTAATTCGCGTTAGGTCTAAAATTATTTACTGGTGAAAAAATCGCGTTGTAGCCATTTCGCGTAAGTCGAATCGCGTTGTAGCGGGAGTTGACTGTATATCGGAAAAAATCTCTATAAATATATAAAAATAAAAAAACATTCGTGACGTTCGTAGGTTCTTTTCCACTTAAGATTGTTTGCCTCGTGAAAAATGCAGGTTAGGGGAGAAAATTATTTTCACAAAAGGCTGCTACAAAACTCACAAGGAAGCTGGGGTTGAGGGTTGTGTAGATAGGTCGTTCTAGAGTTCTTAAATTTTTTTTTTTCTCAAATCTTAGTTGCAAGTACAGTAAAATAATTTTCAAGTTATCCCTTTTGTCTGTTGATTATCATTCTTAATCTTTTTAGCTTCAGTGAAAATCATTCAAGTTAAGTAAATTGATTTTTTACTTTTCTCTCGATTAAATTGTCTAAACAAAGATCCCCTAATGTTGTGGATCAAGTTGAATTGCAGAAGAATGAAGATATATGAAGGTGCAAAAATGTCATTTCTGGTAAATTTAATATTTCCGCAAGCAGAGGGCCTGCTGTTTTGAGAAATCGGAAAGCCATAATAAAAGCACTGAAACTTACAGAAAACTTTCACTCAAAAACAGGAAACGGCATTACTGTTTTTTTTTAGAAACAACGCAGTACTCACAGTAAATGTTGCACATTTAATTTTTAACTTTAATTTAATCCGATGTTGGTATGAATTAGAAATTGGGTTTCATACATGAAATTGAGCTTTAAATTTAATGTGTTAGTAGGTTTTTATGATAAAATAAGATTGTTTCTATAGATCAAAATTTCTTATTTATCGAATTTTTTCAGTTTTCAGGTTCATTTGAATTTAATAAGGTTTTGGTTCTAAAAATAAAGAACTTTTGCACATTTTGAAAAGGAAAAGGGAATTTGTCTATTGCCCATTCTTTCCCCATCCTGTCTGTTGCTGGGTGACATTGGATTTTTTGGCTTCTGTTACTGAGGGTCAGACCTTTTTTCAAAATTGAGCATATAAAATAGAGTTAACTAATTCAGAGGATCCAAAAGCAGCCAAACATTAGATGAGATGTTGTTGCATGAGAGAAAAATAGTTTTAAAAGTCTAAATACATTAAAAGGTTCAGAAAATTGAGTTAGCCTTAGAGCAATATTTTAAGCATGTCTATGACAGGTGCTGTGGTGCCGTTACGCTGTTGCTCTTTCATCTAATTAAATCAGAAGTTTTTTGTTAGGTGTATCATTGCTGCAACAAATGTTGTTGAACATTTCATGTAAGTTTTAATAGTTTTTCCCCATTAGTGAAGACATTGCTAATTATATTATAGGCAGCAAAGAAACAAGTGTCAAAAGGAAAAACATTTACTGCAAAATAAATTAAGTAGCTTAAAAGTTGCTTAAATTGCAGATATGAAACTCTCCAAGTGAATGAGTACCTGCTCCTGGACCTCGATAACGAAACACTGATGTTCTGAAACATCAAATTTTTAAATATATATGTATCTATTTGTACATGGTGAACTGTAACAAATGCTTTTGTGAGAGAAATAAACTCACAACTTGGGTTATTATTTTTTTTTACTAAAGATCCCCTGAACTCTCAATGTGGGCACCCCAATGGGAGATTACTGTGACTACCCAAAAAATTTCCTTTTTCAGCAAATTTTGAGTTTCCGAAACAGTATTGAAAAAATGCATTTAAAAAAAAATTATCATTTATTTCAATTTTCTTGCTAGAGAGATCCGATGAACTCAAAGAGCAATGTGGTGACGTCTCAGCCAAAGTCTTCTGAACAGCCCACCGCCATTCCTCTGCCTCCTCCTTCGAGTTCTCCGACAGATGGCGCCTCGGAGAGGACGAGTCTCAACGCCACACCACAGACCACTTACGCAACCAAAACGAGTCCGGAGAGCTAGGCCCTATCCACTCTACTTTCCTAGAATTTATTTCTATTTTTGTAATTAGTTTTTAATTTTAATTCAAATTGTTTTTACCTTATCGGCTGTATAGAGCTTTCTAGAAGCAAACTGAAAGAAACCTCCAGGCCGTATGTATTGAAAATCTCGGATTTGTCTCACACTGAAGTTGTACCCGATATGTATTACTATTGTATGCTTGTATGTCAATTAAAATGTTATCATTTGTGGAGTGGGGAGGGGAGCTGAAACTTTAGTCTCAACAACCTGCAAGAAGCATCAAACTGAGTGATTATATGCAGTGGTGAACCCAGAAATTTTTTTTCAGAGAAGGATATTGTTACTTTTAGTTTATTTCCATGGTCAGAAAACAAAAATTTCCTGAGTTTCTGAAAAGGGTCTATCCCTAAATCCCCCCTCCCTTGGATACACCCCTGATTATGTGTTCCTTCATTGCCTATAAACTTTAAAAATGTTAGATTCCATCTTAGTTTGTCAATAAAGAAATTTGGAATTTTCAGTTATGTTTACGATATGTTGAAGGAAATAGTCTACTTGTATATCTTTTAATTGTTACCAAGGCAAGCTCAAAACAAATTTTATTGCAAAACAGGACATTGCCTTCTAGTATATGGTGTTACAACCAAAATAATGCAGTCATTCTGAAGGGCATTCTTAGATCTGATTTTTGGTTTCATTAAAGGTTCATTGGGAGAAGATAACAATTGTGAAAACAATTAGAATTAAAGTAGTAAAATTCTGTCTTTAAAATGTTATTTTTATGGAGTAAATATTTTTTTCCCCATCTACAACTGTTCAAACATGTATCAGTCTTGTTTTAAACTACAAACTAATATTAAATATCTATTTTCTCTTCTGTTTTAAAAACTTTTTTTTCTTTTTGAAAATTGAATGAAATTTTTTAAAAAGAAAAAAAAAACTTTTATGGAAATAAAATTATCCTTCAAAGTGATTTTAAAATAATATGATTTTAAGGATTTTTGCAAATGAAGCTTTAATAAATTCTTGACAAACCAGCTGCAAAGAAAAATAAAGAATTTTTTGGTTAATTGCAGTAGGTATGAATGTATTTTTCATAACACCAGTAGACTGACATATTTTACAGTTTTACTTATTCCTTACATGTACCCCTTATTAGTATTGCCTAGTATTTAATGGAGAAATTAAAATGTGTTTTCATTGTTCATGCCTTGGATATTTTTAATTTTTGATTTCATCCATAAATGTTAAACACAAATCTTCACTATGAAATACTTATTAGTTTTCAGTCATAAAAGCCTTTATCCTATTTAATGTTTTTGTCTGATAAATCCAAAGTTCTTCAAGAGTTAAGTATTGGGAACATTCTATGTTTTAAATGCTTTTTTAAATTGTTCTGGTCTAATGTTTTAAAATGTTTGCAAAAACAGCTATTGTTAAGGTCTATTTCATTATTTTGACCGTATCATTATATTGTCATTAACTCTACTGGTTATCCTGTCTTTGTAACTTTACTAGAGGTGAAGAAAAAGATAAGTACATATTTGAGTGATATTGTGAGAATGGATATTAATGAAGAAAAACACATATAAGCTCTCATATTATGCTTGTTTATCAGAAGAACTATAAATTTTCTTGTTGGTGTCATTCAGCTGTTATTAAAACATAAAAATTATATTTCTGGTATGTTACATACAGTAAACAAGATTTGTACTTAAAAAATGTGCTTAAAAAGTGATAAATTCTGTTGCAGCGAGGCTTTCTAGATTCGTCTTTAAAAAGTAAACTCATGTTAGAAATATTTTCAGTCAACCCAAAAGGCAAAATTGAAAGTTGCCTGCTTATTTTCTACCAGTATCCAAAAAGTATCTTTTAGTTATGAGGTATACTTGATGTAATAGTTCAAAAAATAAGTGCGCCAATTGTCTTTTCGTAGATAGGAATAAAACAAGTATGTAAGTGTGGTGTTACTCCGAACACATTGTCATATCTACAATTCAGTGTACCTACTATTTTGTTCGTAAAATTTTCTTTTTGGTTTTATATATACAGTAGGCGCTGCTTAATGTGATCACTTTGGGTCAAATATAATTTGATAACAATGACCGAAAAGAATCCAGGAGACACAAAATAATAATTTTTTTCCAATTAAGGTGCATTTATTTTGGCAACCTCAAATTAAAATCACAATGACTCAACTGAACGCAGTTTTAAATTATAAATTATTAAGTTAACAGAACGGAAATATCTGAATTATAAAAAGTTAAAGCTAAATTATGCAATTTTTAATCACACAGTAATAGGTGAAAGTAAAATATGACCGTTTTCCCTGACATTCGTAAACCAGTTTCAAAGCACATTCAGCTTCTCTATCTTTTCCAGCATGGTTTTGCTTGTTGTTTAAATTTTAATTTAACTTCACTTTGTTTTCAATCTCGACACAATTCTTTAATAGTTTACAATGTAATGGCAACAATGGAGGTCCTACATCAATGCCTGCAACATGACCAGGGACTGAATTTTTTTAGATGCAAAAGAAAGTTTTCTTAGGGGGAGTCTGTGGTCACTGGGGGCGAACTTTCTGTAGCTTCATTCCTAGAAAAATTTTGAACTGCTATTGAAAACCACAAAATGCTACACAGAAAGTTAGTCTCGTCAGGGCAGGGGTGATAGTAACTCAACATCAAAATCCCTGAAAGTGAAAATGAAAAGCAACGAAACCCTGAGAGGTTACTAACACTATGTGTTTCATTTCCAGGGGTATCTTCAATGAGGGGAGGGGTCATATTAACACAGATTGAACCATAGAAATTTTTGAAGGAGTGCTTTATGGTGTTTTTCTCCCTTTATTTTTTCTTTTTTGAGCAGCGCATCCCTGTCGTGCAAATATCACAGTAGTTGAACATAAAAACAGCAAATAGGAAACAAATATACACTCACCTAAGTAGTTTAAAGAAAAGCCAGAAGTTCGTTTCTTAACATGAAAGGAAACTAATACTGAAATTTTTGACAAATGAATTATTTTAGTCATATGAAATTTTATTCTATGATGCAAAAATTAAAAATTCCTTGAAGGCCTCTTGTATACATACAGAAAAAATCAATTAAAAATAACTTAAAATGAACAGTGAATATAGAAATGCTCAATTTCTTTGACAAAAGGTCCACTTATTTAAAAAACGTCCAATTTTTGTTTGTTTTGTTTCAGTTCTGTTGTCTTGTGACAAACTCCTTTTTTTCTGTCTTTGTTTTTCCTCACTAGAAGTAGTAGGTGATGCAGTTTCAAGAACATGATTGCTACTTGTACTACTCGATGCTTTAGATGGATTTACAGAAGGATTTTTTGCCTGAAGTGTCTGCTGATAAGTAGCCCAACTATGCAATAAATTTCTTCCAAAATTTCCTTGTAGCGGTTCATGCACAGGATCATTACTGCCAAATATATCACAGGTGCTTGTGCCCATAGAATTCAAATAATACTTGACAGTTTGTATAGCATCTAAACTTTCCATATTTAATGAAGTTCTGCTATCAGTGACTATATCGTCCATCCAGTTGAATGCACTTTCAACTGATGGCCCGTGAAAACAAGACAATACAGCTTTGATCAGTTTTGAAAGTTTAACATATTTTAGGCTATCTCCATTCTGAACACTCATAACATGTGTCCAAAACGAAATCAAATTATTACTCTGCTGAGATAGAGAGCTATCTATTTGATACTCTCTTAGTTCTGCATCTAAGAGAGGTATTTCTTCTTCGGGAATTACAGTAGGCAATAATTTTGCCAAATTTATGATGGCAGCAAATGTTGTTGTTACCCCTCTTAGAGTAGGATTAAGGGCAGATAAATTTATTAGAAGTGAATTACTCAACGGCAATTTTTTTTTCATATATTGAGCACATTTAGTATAAGCAACTTTCAAAACCTCTTTTAATTCTTTAAAATCAAAACTAGGATCATTTCCTTGATTGGCATTCATCCCTGTGAAAATTAGTTTATCGGGAAGAGAGTTTGCTCTATCTGCGATATTAATCTTTAAAATGTCATTAAATGAATTAATATTTGTAACTAATTCATGCTTTAAGAAAAAGGCGAAAAATGTTTTTGTCAAGTTAACCATTTCCACATGCAGTTCATGTAAAAGGCATTCCTTGCTCTGGAATAATTTTACATACCTGTTAAAATGAGGTAGAACAGATTCATAGATTCCTATGAGAAACAGAGTCTTTTTTTGTTCTTCAAACAGTCTTTGAGTTATTCTGTTTTTTCTAATTCTACCTTCTGCAGTTAATCTTTTTTTTTCAACAGTTTTTGAACTTTTTTAATTGATTCTATTTCTTCTTTATGCAATTGCTTCTTTTCATAAATCTCTTCTAACTGTTCCTCATATAATGGTGTACTCCATGAGAAGTAAAAAATTAATAATGCATCCCATAAATGTTTTAGGCGCTCAATGACAAGAAGAACATAAAGCGACCGATGATCCAGGCGAGAAAGTGGCTTTAAGGGCTTAATTTTAATTAAAACACAAATTTCAAAAAACAGTTCTCTTTTATCAGTGCTCTTTAAGTCAAAATATATGTTGTCTACCAAGATTTCCAAATGCTTCAGAAAAGGTTCTGTGAATTTTTTGGCGCAAAAGTTTGCAGTGTGGCAAGTTTCCCCACTTATATCTAACAAATGAGGAGCTTTTTTTGTTCTAAGTTTCGTTTCAGCTACGTTTTTTTTGCCTCGCATAGTATTACACGAATCCAAACAAACACTTATTAAATTACTCCATGGTATGTCATTTGATGCCATAAGGGATACGACCGCATTATACACAGCTTCTGCGCTGCAAGCCGATAACTTCAGAGAGGCCAAATGACGCAGCACCACTTTACTCTGAACTTCAGAAAAATATCGTACCAGTACTGCCAATACGCTATCAGAGGACCTGCTGGTGCTTTCATCTATGTTTAGAGAAAAGAATGAAGTCTTTAATTCTCCAATTTGTTCATCTTTGATCGTTTTGGAAAGTCCATATTTCATTTTGTAAGCTGCTGCTGATCTTGATAATTGTAAAGCTTTTAAAGCGGAAATATCAAGCGCTAAGGTTTTCGATAATTCTATTAATTTCGGCGCTAAAGAAAATGCAAGCGAGTTCTCCGCTATAAAACTCGGTATTAAAGCTTCGTCTCTTGTTTTTCTTGATGCTGTGTCGAGAGTACGTTTATCCTCTTCATTTTCGAAGATACTCCCGCCAACAGGACAAAGTGCATTTATAACCTGAGAATGTAGAACTGATTCACGGGCTTGTTTGTGGGTGCTTGTACCCGAATAGTTTTTTAAGGATTTTAACCCTTCATTACTGTATTTAATCGAAGTGTTGCAGCAAATGCAAAAACATTTGCCAGCTTCATTAATTTTTTTGCACCAAACTCTTATTTTCTCGTTGCGTTGATCCAGCTTCGACAGCCATTCTCATCAGAATTTATTTTTAAGTCCTTTTTCAATTTCTGCAATATTGTCCGCTTCGGAAAGAATTTTCATTTTCTTAATAGAAGACGCAAGCTTAACACAAAAGCGAACTCATAGTCGTAGAAGCGAGAACACAAGAGACAAAATGGCTATTATCAAACTACGACGAACAACGCTACCCTCATCAGTGGAGTGATTCCGAAATTCCGTTCTGTCTACGTATGTTTACCCTCCCTCTCCCCTACCATCAAGACATATCCTCCTAGGAGGATGCAAAGCTGCGCCAACGATAATGCGCTTGCGGGGGAAGAAAAAGGGAGGGGCTTTAAAACTCTTCTCGTTGAACTGCCGACTACAGAAACCGGGCTAGACATCATGGTCTTGTCTCCCCTTCGCCTCTTGTTTGGCGCTCGCAAGGCAGGGAAGGAGGAGAAAATGCGCAAAAAATAAAATCACGGAACAGCATTTTGGGAAACCCGGAATGCTTTTTCGGAAAACCCGGAAATCCGTGGTAGCCCCGGAAAACTAACACCCCTGGTCAGGGTTTGCATATGTATTTCTGTTAATTGAGGAACAAAAACGGGGAAAAAATTGAAAGTTTATGAAAAAGTGATAACAATAAACGAAGACCATGATTACAATATCCAACTTTTTTAATGTGTGTTTACATACAAGTGTTCCGGGACTTCGTGATTTTGATAAGCAAATGATAACATTAACCGTGATCACATTAAGCGGCGCCTACTGTAGTGTGCATTTTATGATGAAAGGGTTAATTCTGTGTGAGTTTTCAGTAAGCCAAAGTGATGCTAGTCCCCATATGTATGCTATTGAATTCAGCAAAATATCTATTAAAAGGGTGTTGATGATCATTTGTATGAAATCCCATAGTATCCACTAGAATATTTTTTGGATGGCAGAGAATGTAGTTTTTTGTGCATTTAAATGTAAATTATATTTTTTTCTTGATATTTATTTTCCCCCTCTTAATTAGTAGTTTTTGTTATTGTTAACTTTTTAATTACATCACACTTGTGTTCAGTTATTACATTATTTTCTCTGTAAAAGAATTGAAGTTTTGTGTATTAAATGTACTAGCTGGCTTAGTTCTAAATATTTAACTTCTTTACTAATAATAAAGCTAAAAGTCTCTCTGTCTGGATCTCTGACGCGCATAGCCTAGACCGTTCGGCCGATTTTCATGAAATTTGGCACAAAGTTAGTTTGTAGCATGGGGGTTTGCACCTCAAAGCGATTTTTCGAAAAATCAATGTGGTTCTTTTTCTATTCCAATTTTAAGAACAAAATTATCGTAAGATGGACGAGTAAATTACGAAATTATCATAACGTGGAACCGTAACATGGGCACAAGCCAATTGGCGAGATTCGAAATTATCATATCGTGGAACCGCAACATGGGTACAAGCCAATTGGCGAGAAAATTCACCACACATTATTTGTAAATATACAGGCGAACCAAAAGACCTTTTAATTTTTCTTTTACGGGCAAAGCCGTGCGGGTACCACTAGTTTAAATATAGCTGTGAGACCAAAAAAAAAATGTTTTGTTTTCTTCTAAGCAACTAAAATTCTATTTCTTTTCACTCGATGTTGCTTGTCTGCATTTTATCACTTTCGTGAAAGTTAGAAAAGGATGACCGTTCACTGCACACCTTCCCTTTTGTTATGTTGAGTATATTTATTTAATGTAAAAAAATTGCAGTTACATGTTTTATAGTCAGGATTTAAGTCTTTTTTTTTCTTCCCTTTCCTATTTGCGTTAGTCCTAAATCTTTCTTTCTGTATGGATCAATGAGTTCACAATGTCAAAGGAAAAATGTCACCCTTTCTTTTCTTTTTCTTATTCTATAATTAAACAAGAATTGCATTTGAAATTATTATTCATTCAGAAAATGGTTTGCACATTGATTTGATTATATAAAAAATCACAATCTGTTCTGCAAGATTTTCTTCAGTAAGACATTGCCTTTTGTCGTTTAATATCATTTCTTAAGATTTTTACCTTGCTCATTGGCTACCAGAAGAGGCAATATTTAATTAAACAAAATAGTTTTCTCTTTGTCATCCGATTTCTCAGGGCCGGATTTAGGGGAGGGCAGGCGGGGCTACTGCCCCAGGGCCTCCACAACAAAGGGGCCCCCACAATAAAATTTTTACAAAATATCCTAACTTTCACGGGTCGAAAATATCGGATATATACATATATATCAAAATATTTGGATATATATCAAAGTATCGGATATTTTCGAACCCTGATTAGGGGCCTCCACACTTCCAAATTCGGCCCTGCGATTTCTCCTTTGCAGAGAATTGAATGCTCATTTTTAGTTTTCTCTAAGTTAAAAAAACTAAAATAAACTAAAAATTGCAGAAATATGCATTTATTTTGAATAATTTGACATTTTTATGCAACTATACACACTAACTTCAAAAAAAGCAAAAATACGCCCCCCCCCCCCCAATTGCATATAATCTGAGCTTTAATTATCACAAAACTGGGTGGACCGAGATGATTACTTTTATTATTTCATGAGTCATCCAATTCAGTGGCATAGCAAAAAAAAAATTCATGTTTCTTGCATGTGTGTTCATACATATAATCGTGAGTATCATGGGGAGAGTGGGGCATGACACCCTATCTGTCAATTAGCTGCGGCTCTGGTGTAATTGAATTATAAATTTATTATTACAATTGAAGCATTAACATTAGATTTAAATCAAGTTAATTGCAAAAAGATTTAATTGCAAACGTCACTATTTCAGTTCTTCTTTGTTACAAATCAAAAATTTATAAATGGTTTAGAAAGTCCTTTTTTATCCATGCAGTTCATTCGGTTGCGCTAAAACAATTGCAATCTTGCCCTGCTTCGAAATGCAATTTGCGAATCGTGCCAAATCAAGTTTTGTAATGCAATAAGTTAAATGTTTGGTTTCACTTCTTTACTATCAAAATCAACATCAATTATTGTACTTTATCCCCGCTAAACTATGTCTTGGCATGAAAGTAGTTATTAACAAGTATTATTGGCTCTTCCCTCTCTAATTTAGGTGGGAAAAAAGGAGAGTGAATGACTTACGTTGTCTCATTCCTGTACTGAACATAAGTGAGGCATTTTTTTTTCTTTCTTCTTTTTTGATTTTATGGAGGGAAAGTTATGGTTCTTTTTTATTTCTATAATTGGTAAAATTTTATTGAAGTAAACTTTTTTGAGCAAAACGCTGAAAAAATAAGTTTGCACATTTGCTGAGTGTTACTTGTACTGGCAAATGATTAGACGATAAGTATTATATGGTAATCCAATAGCAAATGTTTGTTAAAAGACTGCTACTGTAGCATAGATTTGCTTTGAGATTTAGTAAGCGTACATTCCACCAGCAAGTGTAAACTCGTATGTTTCATAATCTTTCTGCATGTGTTACAAGGATGGAATTTCTGGTCTTGCTTTTTTACAAAATGAATAAGTAAATTGCACTATGAGGGCAGATACAACTTTTGAGAATTTCTCATTTTCTTTTAGATGATTTTAAAAAATATGTAGCCCTGTTAAGCAGGGGTCTCTAACCCAAGGCCCACATCCGGCTCATGAATAAATTTTGTCCGGCCCAGAAAAAGGTTTACAAACTAAAAATAAAAAAATAATAATAATAAAATATTGATTAGATAATGTATTTCCTTTTAGTGTTTTTTGAAGGAAACTAAGCATCCAAAATCTCCAAAACCACTGAGCTCTTAGTTAAGGAAAAATCATAGGTGTACTGGGTACTTTCTGAACTGAAATATAGTTGGATTGTTCTCCTGTATTGCCTCCAAAAATTTATATTGTGGCTCTTGAGTAAAAAAAGGTTGGAGTATATTTTAAATTTTGCATAAACAGTATATTTTGTCAAGGAAGAAAAAGAAGGACTTTGTATCATAGTTTGTGTATATAATTTCAGGTTTGAAGAGATTAACACTTTTAAATATTGATTTTACATGTTAGTTCTGTCTACTATATGTTATTTGTATGATGAAGTCTAAATTGTGAAGCATGATAATTGTTGTGTTTGAATGAATTGAACTTGAAGCACTTATACAAAATAAAATGCATCACTACTTTCTCTGTATATATTATAAAGATTCTAAAATGAAGAACTGTCCTGAAAGTGATGCAAAAACTGTAAATTGTGTGCAACTGATTTGTTTTAGGTTATGTAAACTAAGGTGTATTTTTATTTTTTATGGATATGTATTTGCATCTTTAGTGCTAAATTTTAAAATTAAAACCAAAGAATGAATTGTTTCATTATTTATGTGATGAGCTTTTAATTAAATGTAGTTTTAAAGTGTCAATTATCATGGTTTTAAGTCTTTTTCAGATTAAATTATAATTGTTTTATTTTTCAGAGTGGTAAATGATTTAATTGCACAGCCGAACTTGTTTATAAGTTGTCCTGATTTAACGAGAACCTGGATTTAATGTAAAAATCAGAAGCACTTAGCTGATATGATGCTAAGTCTTCTAGCATTCCAAAGTGAACCGAAACAGTAATAGCTTGGAATCCTAAGAAAAAGGGATGACCCTCTGGCCAAAAAAGGGGCAGAGGGCTTTCAAATAAAACAGCACTTTAATACAATTACAAGGGCACTTTTTGATTGAAATTTTGTTATAGAAAAGGCACTTCTTTTTAAATATTTTGGTTTCTTTGTGCATACAAAACCCAAGTAAGAGGGTAAGTAGAAAATAAACTACACTTTTCAGTGCAAAAGTGGCTTCATGACCAACCAAAAGCCTTCTACCAGAAAGGCATACGAAAGCTTGTGGCTTGCTGCACCAAGTGCATTGCTAAAGGTGGAGACTATATCAAAAAATAATATATCTGTTGTACATTTATCTTGATTTCAAGCTATACCAGCCTTATGGTAGTTGATGATTTTTGATGCACTGAAACTTCATGTTAATCAAAGCCAGGGGTGCAAATGAGGATTTTTTACGGGCCATGAGTAGTTCTCAACGAATACAGACCACCAACACTAAGACGGTTCAAAGCAAATTAACCAACTTCATTGCAGAGAAAAGAATTCTAACAAAGCAATTATGTACAAATTTTTATGATTTTTTTCCCAAACACTTTTTTCTACAAGCACTCTATTATAACAAGCAAATATTGCAGTTTTTTGTGCTTGTTTTAAGCGAGTTCGATTGTACAATTCGCTTACTGTAAGTTGAAAAAAAATAATGCAAGCATTAAAATGCATCTAATATTACCAAAATATTCCTAAATTTTGTTTTAAGAATGTATTAGTTGTATTTCTATCCAAAGTGTTGTATGCATAAATTACAAATAGCAAGACTTTCAGGAATAAAATTTTAGTTCTGTATAATAAGCTAACTTAATTACTTTGTATAGTAGATTGGTATTTGGATTAAACATTTACTAAATGAAATCACTAGTTGAATGTTTCTTTAAAATATTTCTTTCAATAAAATTCTAATGTATAAAGAAAAATTTTCCAAGCATGCAGAAGGAAAATTGATCATGTATCAGAATAAATAAAAGTGTTTTATCTTTCCATGTTTATTATTATTTGCTTTTTTTTTACAACTCGCAGCCATCACGGGACGTGGACCGTCCTGGCCGCCAAGAAAACTGAATGCCCACTGTCAAGGAAACCAAATGTCACATCAGCAGCCGACAAAAGAAAATAAACGTGACTAAGTACAGTTTACACAACAGAACAAGTTGGGGTTTTCTGGGTTTTTCACCCCTCTGTATCTCAGCACTATGAAGACCCCCAGAGTTGATTTTTATTTTTGGTGTACTCAATCTCTAGTGGCCCCTGAGGACGTAAACCAAAATATAACCCCCTGGACCATCAGGGGGATTAAGAATTTAAGTTAGAAAATCTCTGTTCAAAAAAGTTTTCTCTTTCTTTGACAGGGCTACAACCCAGACGAAAACAGGAATCAAGCTGAAATTTCGCACACACATTCCTTGTGCCCTACTGATGTGCCTTTGACCCCCCTCCCCCCTCATTTTTACCCCACAAATTGCACTTTCCCGGGGTTCTGTCACAGCCGAGGGCTATGGTAATGATTTTTTGTATACATATTCTTGGGGGACCATTGAATACATATACAAAAATTCAACTCCCAGGGACATCATGGGCCGGAGTAATTAAAGTTTGAAAATCACTAATTTCTCCTGAATTCTTATGTACTCGGCTCATAAGGTTTGTTAATTTCTGACTGCAATTGCAAGGTTAGAGCAGATCTAACAGTTATTCAAAAGTTGTCTTAGGAAATGAAATTCAATCAAAACTAATAAAAAAAACAGAACCAACAGTTGCAACTAGAGGTTAAATTGCGGATATCACAAATTTGCTACAGCGACTGCGCATACACGCAGACTTAGCTCTTTGGGCTGTCTGTTTTAAGATTCCATGTTTGTTTATATTTAAACAGAGAAACAAATTAAAGAATGAGATTGGAATGCTGTCCCCCCCCCCCCCCCCCCAGGTTTTGCCGATACAAAATTTCCTTCCCCCTGTTTTTCAGTTTTGATATATTTGGGTTGGGGGAGACATTTCAAATGTCGGAGAGAAACTGGGGTTAAACCATTAGAATGTTTTGTGTGACATATTAAATGACACTATAAACGCATATGAATATGATACATCTAACTTTATAATTGAAAGCGAAAAGTAGCACTTTTTTATTGGTTTGCTTATTTTCTAAATTAATGCATTTTTCACAAACATAACACATTATGAATTGAAAAAGTATGAAATACGTGTGTGCATATTAGTGTTTTGCAGGTTTAACTCAAAATTTTTGCAATTTAAGCAAGACTTTTAATGAGCTAAGTCCATGCTCAGTCGCTGTGGCAAATTTGGGATACCTGTGATTTGTCGTCGAGTACAG
This sequence comes from Uloborus diversus, assembly GCF_026930045.1. Classification (NCBI taxonomy): domain Eukaryota; kingdom Metazoa; phylum Arthropoda; class Arachnida; order Araneae; family Uloboridae; genus Uloborus; species Uloborus diversus. The sequence continues at coordinate 3,392,969 of NC_072736.1, read as the reverse complement.
TTGTATAGATCTTCTGACACATTCAAATTTAAAATATTTAATGGCTTAGGTTTTTTTTTGTCTTGGTGATAATGCGTTACTTCGTCTTTTTACTGAAGATTTCAACAAAACTAGGTATTAAACAAGACAAAGACTTCCATCAAAAGAAAGATTAATGACCAAACAATTAAAATTATCCCATAAAACGTAAAATAGTCCACGATTTAAGAAAAAGAGTTGTTGAATAAAAAGTGAAAAGCTAGATTAAAATATTCTGCAAGCTGTAAAACATTTAAAAAAATCTTCATGAAAATGTTGAATAACCCATCAAATAAAGAAACTCTAATAGAATTTATTGTAAAGTTTTAAAATACTTGAAAACAATATAATTTAAAATATAATATTTTATTATCCAAGAATTATCCTCTGTTTTCTTTGCAACAGAGATGATACAAGAATTGCAATAAAATTTAAACGGCCCAATTCTTGCAAAACGAACATAGAATCTTAATGGTCAGGAAATAACTTGACTTAAAATTAGGCTTGTCATTATTGTTCCTTAAAAACATAAAACAGCATTGTTTCAATTGAAAATTTTCTGACTTGAAGTTCTCAATTCTAAAAATACATACAAAGTAATAATATCAATGCAAAAAGATGTGATATCTCATCAAAAACAACCCTGTTGTAAAAATTTCTCCGCCAAGAAAACCTTTTACTTTTCCGCACAAAAAAGGCCTTCATCCCAAAACCCCAAAACCCTCAGCCTTAAAAAGTTATGATATCTAGTTGGCACACCAAGTATCTCTGCCAAACTATCATCTTCCCTCTTCTCCTCTTTCATCACACCTACTTCCATTAGAACCTCCTCCCACCTTCAACTTTTCAGAAATATGAATAGATTCTTTAAATTGTTTACCTTGTTTGGCGGGAAGCTTTTTGCTCACAAGCAACTTCACTTTGAAAAGCTCCTTACCAAACAGGATGAACAATTTAAAGGATCTATCCATATTTCTGAGGAGTTGAAGGTGGGAGGAGGTTCTAATAGAAGTTGGTGTAATGAAAGAGGAGAAGAGGGAGGATGATAGCTTGGCGCGCCAACTAGATATAACTTTTTAAGGCTGAGGGTTTTTGGTTTTAGGATGAAGGCGTTTTTTGTGTGGAAAAGTTAAAGGTTTTCTTGGCGGGGAAATTTTTACAGCAGGGTTGTTTTTGATGAGATACAACTCACAGCTGTGAATATATTTTCACAATCTACTTTAAAATGATTACAGTGCGGAAAACAACTGTAACCAACAAGAAAAGAAAGTGACTTCCTTTTCGTCATATCGTAAGAAAGATTCCCTACCATAAAAGTGTCAATGGAGTTACTTTATTTTATCATAATAAATAGTTTACAATTGAAGTATTTTTAAAAAAAACTTAATCCTTTCATTAAGAAATAATTTTCAAATACTAAAACATGACTCTCAGATTTACTTTAAATGATTTAAGCACTACTATATGTGGTAATTGTGTGTTCCAATGTTATTTCATAAACAAAGGGAATTTGAACTGTAGAGCTATCATGAACTGTAGTATTTTTCTTTCAAAATCTAAACACATTTCTATAAACTGATGTTTAAATGCATATTATACCCAGTCTTTCCATTTTGCTGTTCATATTTAAAATAGGACAAAGTGGTACACTGGGAAGTCGATAATTTTTATGAATCTAAAGACAACATCAACTATCTTTTTGTCCAAAATTATAACATTAACAGATTGCATCACAATAAAAACAATTAAACATTTTCATTTATCCAATGCCAGTTTTAAGCCACTAGATTTCGAGAAGAGTATCTACAATTTTAAAGCGAAAAAGACAAGGGCGCCCATATGGGGGGGGGCAGCCCCCCCCCCCCCCCCTTTGAAATTAGAACTTGCCTTTGGTATCTTTTTCTTTGCAAAAATTTAAAAACATTTATTTTCCAGCCATTAATGAATAAGTTATTTAAAATGAAATATTTTAATGACTCTAATCTGTCCTAAAATCGGTTTTCATGGAGAAAATACCCTCCTAACCCATGGGGAAAAAATATCTGAGCCTCCCTTACAATTTTGCATATGGGCGCCCTTGAAAAAAGATTGGCGGGGCACAAAGACAGTCATGCCCAGTTAAAATGGAAAGTTTTAACTGTGGACCCTTTCTGCTGACCCAATGCACACCTTTCAAAATTAGAGAAAAGGAAACTTATGTGGGAGCGAATTCACTGTGGTCTTGAGATGGGGAGTGATTATTTGGCTATATGTTGGCTGTGTGGCTATATGTTGGTAAATATATTTTTTTGAAAAATATCCCAAATCACACCCATTTTTTTGTTATATTTCTTTAATCTATACTAATATAATAAAGAGAGAGAGCGGATTTTTGTGTGTTTATATCCTACAGAATAATATGATTTTGAGTATTGTTCTTACAGTTTCAGCAGCAGATCTGTTGGCTTATAAGACTTGTGTCCCCATAGTCCCTGTATATTTCCTTTTAAAATTTAAATGATTACAGTATCCGATGAAAGTTTCTTTTGCCATCACCATCAACAAATGTACGTCTATTAGATATGTAGTGCAACGGGACGATTATATTGGGGAGGGGGGGGGATGATTATTATATGTTGGTCTTTCTTGATCTGGAAATGAGGTAAATCAAATGAGGTTTCAAATCTCAAAAACAAAACAAAAAAATGTTGCTTACTATTAATTTTCAAAAATTAAAAAGTACCTTCATAATATTTATTTAAGACACATAGTTTTTTTTATATAATATAAATATACTAAAATGTTTGTCTAAAATTAATACATTAATTTTTTATAGATTTGCCATAATTATGTAGAAATTGTCGAATTTAGATTTTTCAGTTGTTTCATTGCTGCTACAATGATTTCAACATCTAGTAGTGTTTTATGTGAATCATTGTTGTCGATTCGGAAATCCCACGAATCAAAAGTGTCCAAGCCGCATTCTGATTCTACATCATCCACACCTGGAAAGAAATCATAAAATCATTTAATTTATAAAATAGCTTTTCAACATAAACTTGCCTTACAATAAACCACTTTACTGTGATAAGCTTGAATTGTTTCTTCATTATGTTGTATTTACGAATGGCACAGAACTGTAGGGGCAGAATTCTTTTCCCCACTCCAAAGCTTAAAAAAAAGGGTGGGGGGTAGAGTTTTATTTTTAAGTGAATATTTTTTATATGCTTTTATTATTTCTTATAAATTAACACTGTAATCAATAAAGCAAGGTGTTTACCAGTCTCTAGAAATCAATACAACAATCACAAAAATATTTTAAATCCAACTATACCTTTGTTTTTCTTTTTGCATAATTGAAGTTCGAACAAGGCAGAATATAGAGCTCTCTGCGGCAGCAAATTTTACTTTAAGCACTAAGCAGGGGTGCCCACCTAGGGAGGTAAAATTTTTAGGGGGTTGCTTTGAGGGGTATTTTTCTCATAGGGGGGGGGGAGCAACCCTGCTTCAAGACTAGTTGTTATATGGTTTACCTTGAAGATAAAAGTTGTATAATTGACACATGTTCAACAATTCAACTTGAAGAAAAAAAAATCTGTCAACATGTAGCAAAGAGCAATTTTATGAATCAAATTTTAAATTTGGACCTTTTTAATTTTAAAAAAAAATTAATAGGCCTTGATGTTGCAGATTTTTTTTTTTTTTTTTCAATTTAACATAACTGCTACATTTGGTACTTTTAACTGATTTCATTTATTTATCACAAACAATAAATAACCATAAAGTACATTATTTCCCCTTTTAATCGACATAATGGAAAACTAAATCATAATATGCGTTTGATCGACAAAAAATGAATTGATATTAATAGAAGTAATCAACTGATTAGAAATGTTCAGTTCAGAACCAAATAATTGCACCCAAAGAAAAGAGAATTATGTTCTTAGAACCAAATGATCATAAATTTACTAACAAACATAATTTGTTCAATGCTTAATGAGTTTTGATATAAATCATTAAATAGCAAGAGGAAGTAATATATGATTGGTGCATGGGTCATATCCAGAGCTGCCAAGTTTTTAACGGGGGGGGGGAGCGGAATGTTGCATTTTATAACAACTAGAGATGTACCGAGTACTCGGTAACTACTCGGTACTCGGCCAAATTCTGATCAGATACTCGGCCAATACCGAGTAGCTGCAAAAAATTGAATATTGTCCAAGACAGATACTAAAACTTATAAAAAAAAGAGCAAGCATTATATTCTGCAATCATTTACAATTAAAATTTATAAGTCAAATTTAAATTTTGAGAATAATGAAGTTTGTAATGCTTCAAAGGAATAAATTTTTATTTTAATGTCCCCAAAGTTAATAAAACTTATTTATTAAAAATTACACAAAAAAGGTAAGTATAGAAAATATGGAATTTTTATATTAAAAATGAATTTTTGCTACAAACAAAAATTAGTTATAAAAAATATAAAAAAACCTTTTGCTTAAAAAATATAAAGAAGTAAAACGTTAAAAGCACAGAGCAGGAACTCTGCAGACATGTGTTTCGGCGTTACAAGGAATTCCTTTTTCAATGTACAAAATGGGAGCTCGTAGATTTAAAGGCATCCGACAAAAATTAGATTTTTTTGTCCAATGTCTTTACATTTAGCTCACATGTTATGCACTGAAAAAGACGTTCCTTGTAACACCCCTCAAAGGCGGACACCTCTCTTATGCGGACAATTTTTAATTCCCCAGTTCCAATGCAAATAACATTATTAAACCCCTGTCCTGCGGACACCTATATATTGCGGACAAAAAAATTTGTCCTGTTAGTGTCCGCATTAGAGGGATTTTACTGTAAAAATAATTTTTTTGTAAAATTTTTGACACAAACAAAATTGTATATATAATGCGTAATTAAATTTCAGCAGAGTTTTAGTTTTAAAAACTATTATATGGACAAGGAGGTCTATCCTACTATTCCAATAAGTTCAAAATTCATCACATGTGTGTCGGTGGTTCTTCTTAAAACATAATTGGTACTTGGTAACTCGGCCGAGTAGTGAAAGGCCGAGTACTCGGTACTCGGCCAAAGTGCTACTCGATACGTCTCTAATAACAACTGTAACTGTCATAATAAATAAGTTGCGTTAGTAAATTCTATAAAATACCTCCCCCACCCCGCCTATTTTTAAAATAAGGGGGTAAATTTAAATGTAATAAATGATAAATTGAAGGTGGAGGGGGGAGGGCCGGGAACAATTATCGAGATTTTTTAAAAGTTGTTTTTAGTATTAGGTTATTTCTAAGTTCTGCGACAATTTTTAAATAATGTGTTTTCTACATGGTGTCAAGTTGGAGGTTTCAAAATGTTTGGCGGTTCCCCTACTGGCATCGTGATACTTTTATCTTTCACATGTGTCCATCCCTCAGCCTTTAGTTTAAATCAGAACCTTTCAATATTTTGTCATAGCAGATGCAGAACAATCGGGGTTCTTTTTTACATATATAAGAACAAAACCTGTATGAAACATAAACTAGTAGCGAAAAGAACTTATTAGTTTTAAAAAATAGTATGAATATATATTAGGGTGGTCCAAAAAAGGCCCTTTTTAAAAAATTCGTGATTTATATTGGTCCTACCCCCTCATTTGGTTCCATCCGAGTAAAAAATAATTATTGTGAAGTTTGAGCTCATAATTTTAACATTTAGAGGTAGCTCAACAGCCTCGAAGTTCCGTGTTTTACCGTTTTACGCCATAAATGCAGATAGAAATAAAATTGACGCTAGGAAAAGTAAATAATTTATGTAATTAAAATTGCCAGCATTTTGTAAGTTAAAAATAGTTCCATAATAATAATATTTCAACAGTTATGTATATGGCTTTCTTTAGTACACATTACAAACTCTGCTTTTTTACATCCAAGATAAGCTCGTCAATGTTCTGCGACAACTTACAACAAGAATTGGAATTGTTCTTCATTTCGTGTCATTCTTCCATTAAACTCTTTTATAAAGGCTATACCCCTTTCAGCATTATCATTAACCACTGAAATTCCTTGAATAATCCTTTTTGCTTTCTTAAAATCCTCCTGAAGCTCCCAGATTTCTAAATCTACGTGAATGAAGGTATCAGGTAAACACATGATTTGAAGAAATGAAATTGACCCCTTTGTCACAAGTTCATCAAATTTCATATCCATAAAATGTTTTAGAAAAATCTTAGGGCACTTCACCACATTATTTTTCCCGTTTACTTCATTCATCACCTTCACCATCTGTCTTTTAATACAGTGTGGCACATTATTGGCAAAAAGGGCTAATGCCACAAACTCTTCTGACAAATACCACAGGTGATCGGCAAATTTCTGTGTTGCAGTTTTGCTTATGTCTTCATCAATCTTTTTATACTTCAATAAAGATTTCATTAAAATCATTATACGGTGCATTTTGAGGCATAGAAGCAGTCATCCAAGCCTTTAAATACACACGTACAACAAATATGCATATTTTTTGCAATCCCTTTTCTTCTATTGACGTGATGGTAAATTGACAGCTAAACATCCATATTTTGAAACAATACAAAATTTTGGACATCCATCTAGCATGATGCATAGTTCCAGGTGCTACAAATTTGATACCATGTGGAGGAGATTTACCAAGAAATATTAAGCATAGTTCAAGACATTTTCGATAATCATCTCTCTCTTGTGTGTCATGTAGTAATCTTTCAGCAAATACCATTGTATCATCCTTTACATCTGTCACTTGTGCTAAAATGTCCTTATTGTTGATGCCTATGATGTATTTGTCTTTGTCTATGAATTCCAGTAGGCCTTTAATGGTTCAAAAGGAGGTACTTCTGGTTCGGAAGAAAAACCCAAACATTTATTTAACACCGCACCAATAATTAATCCCATAATGTGATGTCGACCTGGAAAATATAGTAACCTTTTCTTTAGTTTTTTGCTTTAGTAAAACACGGGTACCCTTGCTTTCCCCGGTATTGACACTCTTTGTGTCAAAGCACATTGCAGAAACTTTGTCAGTTAGACTCCAGTCCTACAAAGCTCACCTTCTTTATTTTTTTGTCATTGTACTTCTGTTTTTTGTTTTTTTTTTCAATAACTTCCATTGTTAATAAAGTTTTTCGAACTTGGGCTGACAGTTTTGGGGTCTTTGTATGGGTATTCTGGTCTTCTGCCAAAATTTTGTTATTTCTTCTATTGTATTTCTTGAAGATTCTCTTACGTTTTCTTTAATTCAATATGGTTATGAGGAAACCTACCCAATGCCATACGAATTGAAGGTAGTTTACTACCTGTCGGCTCACTTATGGTTGAACTAAGAAGATAAACCTCTGATTTTGATCTAATTGATGTATTTGCCATGCTCAGTTATTTTAAAGTAAAGAGACATATGCATTTCAAAAATAAGTGCAAACTGCCATTCCAACAGTGGTGAAATCAAAACCAAAACAATTAAGAATACATGCATAAGCAACAACAAGTTGAAAATTTTTTCGATCACGACTGTTAAAGGAATAGATTTTATATATTTACTTGTATTTACAAAAGTATTTTTATGATGGCTATTGTTAAGTCTCTATATAAAATAGCAATTTTATAAAGCAATTGTTTTCTCGTTAATAAAAATAGCAATTGTATTTTATCTTAGTGAGGTCAATGGTCGTGTGTCGTACGCGTTCTATTCAGCAATGCAGGGTTCATACTCTATTTGGATGAAAAAATTCCATGACCTTTCCAAGACTTTTTCATGACTTCAATGAAAATTTTCATGACCTCATTACTCGAAAAGAATAACACTATTTAATCTCAAACTTGATAATTTTTGGAAATGAGCATTAGCAAAACATCTACATGAATGCTACAGCCTCATTGAAGCACTTACTCGTAATGGGAAAAATATAAGTGTACACCTAAAAAACCAAACTATTCTTATTTGACTTTATCATATAAATATAAGTAAAGTAAAAATGTAGTGAAACGAATAGGATGATGCTTAAATGTCAGATATTTTATTTATAAACAGGCAGAATGATATTGAATGGGACAAAGGTTGAAAGAGTCATCACTAAGTTGCAATAAATTTGCTTCAAAAGTTGTCTTTTAGAGTCAACAGTGCATTTAATCATCCACGTTACTTGACAGTATTTTGATTCTTTAAAGTAAAGACACATAGTTTAGTTTTTTATGTTTCTAAATCAGATCTGTTTTGAAAAAACCATTTAGTAATGAATCAATCTTCTGATTCAACAGTATACTTCAGAAATTCCAGAACATGTTTGATTCCTGACATTGAACGTAGCAGTGGGTCACATGGATTAGTTTTGCGAGCTGTATGTTGGGCACTACTGTTTTAGAGTATTAGAATTCCTCTTTTTCTGTATTCTATAGCCTGACTAAAAACCTTGATTTTCCAAAACATTCAACAAATGAAGATAAACTTTGATAAGTTTAATAATAAAGTTCTTAAGAGTGATGGAATCGAACTCGGATGCAATTGAATTGCTTTTTTTTTTGAGTGGGTGTGGCAAAACTAAGAACATGAAATTTCGCTACTACAGAATATGAAACAAAAGAAGTGTAGAAAATAACAGTAAATTCAAAATAAATGATGTCCAAGCAGTAAAATCACATCGCAAAAAAAGACAAGCGGCTGCGACAGAAGTGGATGCAATGAGATTTCAAAATTCAGATTTGATTTTGGGATTGTTCAATTTTCCACTTTTAATAGCTTTTATGTGCTATACTGTTAAATCACTCAAGATTTCTAATGCTCCTTTAGTTACTGTTACTTTCTCTTTGTTCAGGACATTTTTCCATGACTTGAAATCAATTTCCATGACTTTCAATGAAAATTTCAATTTTCCATGACTTTTCCAGGTCTGAAATTTGCTTATTTTTTTCCCATGACTTTCCAGGATTTCCATGACCCGTACGAACCCTGGCAATGATAAAAACTTTATCTGCGTTGAGCTACCTCTAAATATTATCGAAATGTTTTCAAATTTTGTCTGATTTATTTTTTAATACATTGGAACAAAATGGGAGGGTAGGACTCAAAAAATTTTCACCTTCGAAATTTTGGACCACCCTAATATATATATGCATAATTTATTGCCTATGTCACTCAGTAAGAATGCACTTTTCGCGTAGTGAAGGAATTTTTCAAATAGGTGCAGTGGTTCCGAAGATTACCTCAAACATATAAACACATACCACAAACATATATAGCTGCTCTCTCTCTTTATAATAGTACTAGCTGCGTGCCCGGCGTTGCACGGGCTACCTAAAAAATGTAAGAGCAGTCCAGTTGATGCTTTTGTAGTACACTGACACTAGTTTCTAACGCGTTAAGGAATAAATAAATGCGCGTAAAGCAAGGTTTAACTAAGGTTAGGTAACTAAAAATAAACTGCATGTAAATCACTCATTTACTTTACGACGTGCACGGTCCTCCTCGAAAATGAAAGTTATGTCATGTGACGCGTATTTAACAATCAGGCTTGAACAAAAAAAAAAAAAAAAAAACAGCAAAATTTTGCTGCAGATTACGGCAAAATAATCGAAAAGTAAACAACTTAAACACCCTGATTACAGGAAAAGCCTCAAAACAAAAACAAGAATTTTACCTGTTCATATTCGAGAAAAAGAAATGGCAACAGATCTTTCATCTCAATGATTTTCTTCACGCTGTAAATTTTAATAAAAGCGTTCATCCGGAAAGTTGAGTTGAAGCACTGAATAATAATTTGAACGGAGGAAAGCCTTCGAAAAATATGGATTTTATTTTGAAATCTAAGAGTCATAATTAATCATTTTTAATTGATATATCCGCTAATTATTATCGGAGGATTATGTTAAATAGCCAAACATGAAGACGGGAAGATGACGAATCCATCGGTACCTGGTTCGATGGTCAGTTCACTGTCGTTCGGGAGAAGAAGCTTGGACATAGATAGATAGATACTCAGATTTTATATGTATAAGATAGATTATAACGTATTTATAAATCTTAAAATATTATTGAATAGATTCATCTATTATATGAAATGCATGATGTTTATAAATAAAATAATTAATATCCACAAATTTTTGAACATTTTTTAAAAATTTAAAAAATCTGGTTTAAATTTAAAAAATTCGACTTTTTTGATTTTTTTAAAAACATCAAAAAAATCTCGAGCCCTGACTGTAAGATATCTGTATGTCGATTTTGTGAATAGAAAATTAGAAAGATTAGCTCGTGCAAAAAATGCTGCGCAGACAAATAACCTTGTAAGTACAATTATTTGTTGTTTTCACTTTTAGTAAAAAAAAAAAGAAAACCATTCATCTACTTAAATATTTGGGTTTAAAACTATTTTCTGCAAAATTTGATAAATTATTCACTTAATTTGTTGTAGATTTCTAAAATGTTCTTAATGAAACCAAAACAACGCTAGATATTTCAATGTCACTTAAAAAAATTTTTTTTAAATATTTCATTATATAGATTTAAAACTTCTCTATCCTCAAAAAAAATAGTAATTATTATAAATTAGTTTATTTTAACTTCATTTTTGAAAATGTATGAAATTATGTAGGAAACTACACCGATTTCATTAGTGGGGGTGAAAATGACCCCGCCATATTTCTAGGGGTATACAAAATTGCCATAATTCTAGTGTTAATATTAAATAATATTTTACCTTCAGTAAAATTCCATCCTCTCTTCTTTCTTATTTCTTCCAAAGCATTTATCCTGATGGTCATCGTTGCTTCCGGAAAATGCTTGCAAAAGAAATCTATGTCTGATTTCCTCCTGGCATCACTCACAACCCAAATGCCTTTGGACCTTGCCTCAGCTTGTACAATGGCATGTCTACAAAAGTAGGCAGGATCTTTGTTTCTGATTTCTTCTCCCCACTGTATCATTTTGGCACGATGAAGCTCTTTGTAATCAGATGAATCAAGCAGCTTTTCATAATCTAAATTATTTTCCTTAAAAATAAATAAATGTTATTTCCTAGTATACCAATGATGGGCATAATAAGTTACATATATTTATGTAATGTTTAAGCATTACAAAATTGAAAATAAATGGAAAACAGGTTTTAATTAGAATCCTGTAATATCATGTTTGTCATCCACGGGACAACAAAATCATGGTATGTATTCGAAAATGCAAGAGAACTGAGGTCGTTACAATAAGATTAATTGAAAGGCTTACAAGAAATTTAGTTTATTCCTAGATGAACATGACTTTTTTAAATAAAAACAACAAAAGAAAATTAACTTACAATTTTTTTTAACCGAAAATATAATTATTTCAAAATATTTTGATTGTGACAAACAGTAAGTTACTGCCCTTAACTGGGACTAAGGCAGAACATATCAACTCTGTTGATATCTGTCGTATATCAACAGCCGCGTTACGACATCGAGACACAGGCACTAACTTACTGCTTAATACGCCAGCTTTGCCTTCAATTGATAAGTTGAAAATCACCATTGCTGCGGATCAAGTTTTCAGTTTTTTCTAGGTTAAAGTGAGGTGGCCCATAGTTGTACCCTATAAGGGTAAAACTATGGGCCATGGGGGAAAAATTCCCCTTCCTCTTCTTTCCAACTTAGATTTTTTTTAAAAATTTCATTCCAAAAACGAGATGTATAGCTACCATTGCTAAAGTCCTCAAATTTCTAAATTAAAGATGTACACGGAATTTTCATTGAAAACATCAAAAAGTGGCCCATAGTTGTACTATTTTGCAGTATTTTTTGTTTAGCATATTAGTGATATAATTATAACAAAAATTAAATTCATTTTGCCAGAATTTGAATAAAATATTAACTTTAGGAATTTTAATAATGAAACTGTTGAGATTCCAAGGCAAAAATTATGCGTTACAGAGAAAGAGCATTCTAAATTAAATAAGAGATGACAGCAAGTCACCTTACAATTATACAGAACATTATCTCCAAGTGCTTACTTACTAAAGCATATCTTTCCTTTAATGGGCCAGATAGCCGAATAATTGTACAATCTTTAGTCCCAAATCTGAAAGAAATGGGCATGAGTTGATGTGAAAGAAATAATTACTCAATGAAATTAGATGCAAATTATGTTATTTTGCAAACATCTGATTGAAAATACCTTTGAAACAATAAACTGGCAATGTAGTCTTTGCCAGCCTTACGTTTACCACTTAATAGTATGATTGCCTTGGGATTCCCTAAAGAATTTTCGCTTTCAGGACACATGTTAACTCAGAAGTATTGCTTTGATTTCATTCTATAAACTGATGGAGAGTTTCGATGAACATAATTTAATCAAAATACTAGTAAAAAATAAATGTAAATGTTGAAAATTAAGTGGCAATTGAATTTGATTTTAGGAACCGTCAAATTCTAAACTAAAGTAAAAGAGGCTGAAATAATATTTTACTTCAGCTTCCCGATACGTCGACAATTTACCATTTAATGCGGTCTGCGGTCACATGTAATCAAATTGGTTGCTAAGGGCGAAATAGCCTCCAACTTTTTGCAAGTTATAACGAAGAAAAACTACTTTCAAGAAAAAAAATCTCAAAATGGTATCAAAACTGTCCAAATCAGGAAAATTCATTGATAAATGTAACATCTTGTACTCTAAATGCGCTATTTTTATTCTAAAGTTATTTTTTTGATTTCAGTAATTCGTTTCAATCCTTAACTGTTTACCGCAGAAACAATCACGGGTTGACTTCGCACGTAAACAATTGTAGTGAAAACTCCGTTCTTTTTCCAATCTTAAATTTGTCAAAAGGCATTATATTTGAATATCTTAAGTTAATTCTCTTCTTGAATATTACTCGCCATGGTTTCCTTCCGTTTTTGTGGCCCAAAACTGTCTGTATGTTGCTCTATATTGAGCGTTTGGGGTATAATAATGTTGGTGTTATTAGGAATATTTCTGGGAACATACAGTGTAGCTTTCGCTGAAGATCTAAATTTGGATAAGTTATTGGAAAGCGAAGAGGGTGATTTTGTTACACAGGTGAAAAGAGTGTACAGCCAAGCATCGTACAACTGCCTCATAGCTGCTTGTTTATATGTTTTAACTCTATGTGTTTCAGTTTGGCAGTATTATTTGAATCGACGAGCTAGTTCAACAACTTAAACTTTCCTGACCCAGATTGTTTGTAAGTATGTTATTTTTTATGTTAAAAATGTCATTTACTTCTCCAAAGTTCTGCTTTAACATCACGTTGACCTAATTCATGCACATCAGATTAGGAACAATATTTTCCCTTTTCTTTTAAAGATTACTATTTCTATTAAAAAATCCTGCAGCAAGTTCCTGCAACAATTTGAAAATTTTGTTCTTTTTCCATGTTATATATGGTTTGCAGTTTCTTACTTACTGATAAAGTTCAAATATGTGTTAATAGGCTTATTTTTTAAGTTTTCCTAGGCTAAATGGATTGTTAAATACTGTTTAAGGCTTTCACGGCCGGCGTCAATATGGGGAGATAACATTTCCGAGCTTATTGACCGTGGTCTAATTGGAGTAGAAATTCCAGACGTTTCGGCTTGCTTATTCCACCAGCGGCTTGAGAATGCCTTCCAATCAGGACCAGCAGCCCTGCAGCAGTTTGATTAAATATTGCTGCCACCGGAGCCAGGAATCAGTCTCACCAAACTCAAACCATTGATGATGGCTGCAGCAAAGCAAGCCAAAACGTCTGGAATTTCAGTTCCAATTAGACCATGGTCAATAAGCCCGGAAATGTTATCTCCCCATAAATGGATTATTGATTAGCATTTTCTGCTGTTGGTTTTGGTTGGTTTCATAGTTTCAATTCGTAACGTTAAACATCAAGGGCCACATAGATCAGCTTTCTGGGCCATAGGTTGGGCATCACTGCATTAATTCATAACAGTATGAAATGAAAATGAACGAGTCAGCAATATTATGTGCTAAACCCCAAACAGTCTTAAAACAGGCCAGTTTGTCAAACTCGTTCATTTTAGAACCATCAGTACACCAGAGAGAGAGTTTTATTATTTTATCGAACATCTCTCCAGTCACTTCGAGGAGGAAAGATTAATCGATAAGGCTAATAGAGGTCACATGCAGCGGCGGCACTAGTCGGCAGCGGCTGCCGATGGCCTCCCGCAGATAGGGCCTCACAAAACTCCCAGAAGTTTTAAGAAACTTCCATACTTTCAATTGAAGCTCTTATTAAAAACAATAGACACAAAAGTAATCAAAATAGTGTGTAAAGGGGAAACTGCACAAAGCCAGCCTTAGCAAATGTGGGGCCCGATTGGAGAATTCTGTGGGGGGCCTTTTGCAAAATGATTGTATAACTGAGCAGTGCCTGATCGTCGATTTTTCCAACGTGGGCAAAGATTTGAAACTGTTGCAATTTTCTGTCTTTCTTCAAGTTTCAACATCACGTTTCATTTATTTTATTTTTTAACCCCCGACACATAAAGGAAGGGGGTTATAAATTTGACATATCTGTGTCTGTCTGTGGCACTCTAGCGCCTAAACGGATGGACCGAATGGAAAAAAAAATTTGTTCAAAAGGAGAGGTGATTGAGAGTGTTCTTAGCTAGGTTGCATCTTTGGATAACATTAATTAATGAATATATTAATTAAAAACCGCTGTAAGGTTTTTGTGATTTTTGTAGTGAAAGCATATTTAAAAATTTTTAAATTTAGTCCCAAAATAAAGAGTTTATTTCTGCATCTGATAGAATATATGTCCATGTTATATAGAATTCAAATTATGTTTTTAAAGCAGATTTTAAATAAAGGCTAAACCTTTATTCAAGCGATTGGTAACCGAATTCATTGTTGGCGGAGAAGGAAATTAAAAGCAATGATTTGAAATATTTATCTGTTGCCAGTTTCTATTTGTTAACAAATAAAATACTTGTAATTGATTATTAATAGTATAAGGCTTTTAAAAGGATTTTCAATTTCCCCTCTTGATTCTATTGAAAAATATTCAATAGTTACAGCTTATTGATTAGCTAGCTCTACTCTCCCCACCCCCATCCTATTTCTTTTCTTTTTTTTTCTTGTTTCGTAGTTCATCTAAAAATAAGAAAATATTCAAAATGCTGTTCCTCCAAACTCTCCCCCCCCCCCCCCCCCCCCCCAGTTTCCAGATCTTCGTTTCTGCGATATTTCCTGCTGAGAGCCCCCAAATACTCAACAAAATTGAAAATCGCTTAAAATAGCATTTTTTGGAACTTTTATTTCAAAAATTACTGAGCCTAATATTGAAAAATATGGCCTTACAATCGCATTTTTAAGGCTTGAATTTCAGAAAATATTCGAGCAAGGGTCCCCATACGGCCTTTCTTTTATATCATAAACGGAACTGATGTGATATACCCCACCCTTGGCGACTTTTTCCTGTTGGCGCCAAGAAAGCCTCGCCAAGAAAACGATGTATGACGACATATGTCATACATCGTTCTTAGCGATGCTTTTTTAGCGCCAACTGGAAAAAATCAGATAAAAAAACATGATCAAAGCACTTCAGAACACTATATATATAAAAACAACATAAAAGCACAACAAAAAACATCACGAATATATGCTTCAAAAATGTACAGGGCCGGGGTTTTTTGTAAACATATTAAAATACAATGAAATAAATTATTGTATTAATTACAAGTCGAAATTAATGCATTAATTTTTTTTCCATCATTTCTCCGGGATAGGAGCCCTCGGTCTCATAGTACTTTCGTAATGAGACCTCGGCTCGCCGGCCCTGCCTCGGTCTCATTACGAAAGTACTATGAGGCCTCTGGCTCGCCAGGACCTCGCTCCGCTCGGTCCATTATCCCTCCGACTGTTAATATACATTACAATCGGAGTATGGTCACAGTTATGTATATTTTCATGGAGACACCCAAGGGTTGCTCCTTCCGTTCAGTGTACAATAATGACACAGTTTTAAGTGTGAAATATGCACCATTATTGTGCAGATTTATTAATAAAATTCAGCATTTTTAAGAGTACAACCGAAAGAACTTTCAATTGTTAACATAAAATTCAGTACCTAAAGGAGGCACATTAATAGAATGTCTAAATAATTCGTGGCATCGATAAGAATTAACTTTTAGAACAAAATAACCGTACTATTTCTGTAAAATTAATTTACATACAGTAAAAATAAAGTTAAAAACTACAAGAACCTCTCAAGGATTTGTAAAAACAAAGAATTTTGGAAGTGAGAGGTTTTTTTTGAATTCTAAAATAAAGAACTTACCTTTTTATATGGTATAAATATTCACACTCAGTCTAAAACAATACATCATATGACAATGGCATGTTACAGATACACACCACGTTGGAGTTAGACCTCAAGGTTCAGAAAATTTTCAAGTGGCCAATGGCCACTAGGCCCAAAAAGCTTGATGGCCACCAGTTTTACCGGGTTTCGAAAACAGCGCTGTAGTACAAGAATGGGGGTGGGGAAGAGGGGATTTCAATTTGTATTTTTTGAAACAAATATTATGAAAGTGATGGTAAAGGAATGCTAACAAGAAATATAACTTATATTAATCATGGAAATATAAGAGGCATAGGGTGAAGGTTGGGAGGTCCTGAAGCAAATGGTTCATTCCACCCATTTAAAGTTTCATAAGAAAAAAAAATCATTAAGCCAAAAATAAAGTAGTGTACACAGTACCATGGTCCCACAGTGAAAAAAAAAATTTTGGCATAAAAATATTTAACTATAAACCTCCTCCAGTAATATACAATTTGGCATTTACCAAGAATATCTTCCAAAAAAAAAATCATTCTTTTTGCATTATTTGAACTAAGAGTATGACCAAACATGGCGACTACGTTCCATACGCAGCGTCGCCATGTTAGGATGACTATGAAGGGAAAACAATCAACGGACTGGCTATTTGGCTTATATTTTAATCTGATGCGATTGAAGATTAAAAAATTACAACTGTTATTCGAATAAATAGAAACTAGCCCCCGTTGTTGAAACGATTTTCAATGGAACGTATTCCTAATCGATCGGGAGTATTACCGTCCACATCACAGCAGAAATATAAGATATAGTTTATAGAAATATATATTTTTTTCTTTCTTTTCTTAATGATGTTGGATTTATAATGAAATACAGGATTTATCGGAAAACATGGAACTTTGACTATGGCAAAGGAATGATAAAACGGGGTGCGGGGGGGGGGGGGGGCTTTGTACAGTCAAAAACATGTTGCCTAAGTTTTAAATTAATTTTTTTTCCTATTTTGACGATTTTCAGAATAAAGGCTGTTTGAGTTAATTGGGAATCAAATAGGATCGGAACGACCTTCGAGGATTTATGTAAAAAAACATAACATAATGGTGTTTTTTTAAAGAGCCAAAATTTGCATAATATTTTCATATTTTCAGAACAAGATTTTAAGCAAAACATAAAACTGTTTTAGAAAAAGAATTTGAAAAAAGTACAGGGTTCATACACTTTTGGTTAAAAAAAAATTCCCTTACTTTTCCAGGTTATTTTTTTAGAAAATTCCAGGTTACTCTCTTCCCTCAAAATTAAATTTAAGTAACAATATTTCAAAATAGTCAAAATTGTTCAAAGTAGCATAAAAACTGAAACTTTTCCACTTGTAAAAAAAAAAAAAAACTTGGATTCTTAAAAAAAAAATTCTGTCACAAGTTAAAAAAAAAAAAAACATTTTGTTAAAAATTATTTTCATTTGTTTACTATTTGTTAAAAACAATGTACTTTCAACTTATTTTAACGTTTCTTTGATGCCATATGTCATGCATATTAGCGTTTTGCTGTAATCAGCAGCAATCTTTCTCCGCTTTTGGTTTACGATTCTTTTTATTTTCCTATTAGTATGTAACACAAAACATATTGAGCAAAGTACAAAGCTATTTTTCAGTATGAATATGATTAACTTGTTGCATCGATGTGCATACCATATAATGCATTCTAACAAAAGTCAACATCCGTCGATCATGAGCCAATGCCAATAATCATTTTTTTTTTCCTTTTGCATATAAAGGATGCTTGCATTAAAATTAAAAATTTTCTTTTTTGCACATTTACTTTCAATAGACATTGCTTTCAATAGACATTAAATTAAACATCTAATTATGTTTTTGTAAATTTTTCTCTACTTCCATCTCGCAAACGACCAAATATGGCGACTAAGTAACAAATTTAAGATAGTGAGTAGATTTTTGAATTAGTAGCATAAAAGTAGTTATAAATAATAATTTATCCTTCAAAAAGTACAATTATAAGACAAAATAGTCAGTTTTAAGTCAGCACATAAGCGTCTAAATCAATTAGAATAAAAAAAAAGTTCTGGAGATAAAATTTCGCATTTTTCCAGAAAATAATTACGAATTACCCGGAAAAAAGGGCACATTTTGCGTTGTTATCAATAGTTTGCATTGCAATAAATATCCAATGCCATTTTCGGAAACGTAGGCACTTAAAAAGTTTTGTGTACTGCCATCTTTGAAATGACCAAATATGGCGGCTACGACAAAAATTAAGAAATAATTTGTAGCATGAAAACAATTTAAAAAAATTAAATCTTCATGAAATTACACTTCAGTTGAAAAGTTTTTAGCACATTTGCGTCCAAGGTAATGAGGATAAGATTAAGTTTTAAGAACAAAAATTTTCATTTCTCAAGAAAATTACATATTTAAAATAAAATAAAATAAAAAAAACAAGTTGCAGCACATTTTGCGTTGTTTTCATTAGTTTACAGTTAAAGAAAACATCCAATTCTGCTTTGTTTTTGGAATCTTAGGCATTTAAGCATCGTGTCTACTTCCATCTTATGAATGACCAAACATGGCGACTACGTTTCATTCGTAGCTGAAAAGACTTTTCGATTAAAAAACGATTTTCTCAATTGACCCTACCATCCGCAGGCCTGTGCTTTAGAAGAAGGAAAATGTTCTTCTCCCGTTAAATTTGTGCATAATTCCTGTTCACCCTAGGAAATTTTTTCTTTGGAACTATTAAGGGGCAAAAATGGCGTCCGCAGAAGTTTTTTTTTTTTGGTTCGCCTTTTTTATTTTATTGCCAGCGTCATTTTGCCTCAAAACTTTTTACATTTTTTTTTCCAGGAAACATCGATAAAAACGAAGATTAGAACTCAAGGTACAAAATTTCCTGGAAAAAAAATTTTTTGAGGCAAAATTTGAAATTTTCCTGACTTTTCCCAGGCGATTCCAGGTTTTCCTGGAGCGTACGAACCCTGTAATTTAATAACCATACTTTCCTGTGTATTATCGGCGGGCGGCCTATAATCTGCAGGTTCTAAAATGGGCCTGAAGGAAAAAAAAAAGCTTTGTATAATCCCAGGTGTATAATACGATGTAAAAAAATAAAGTTTGAATTTAATATACAATTTGAGCAACTAAACTAAAAACGTGAAAAGGTAATTACTTTGAAGGCATAATCAAAATTTATCTAAAATATAATGATGTCTTCCTGAAATCATGATTATAGTACGCTAATTACTTGAAAAACAGAGTCAAGACAAAGGAGCAAACGCTCTGATCTTGTGCAAATGGCTTCCTAATTCACTGTATTTTTGCTTATTTTACATTGCCTGAATCGCGTAAGAGAAACATTCAAGCAACGTAAAATAACCAACATTCAGGCAGGCAGTGAGAAAGGACATGCAAGCTTTGTAAAATAAACAACATTCAGTCGGAGTACGGTCTCTATCGGTGAATCCTTATTGTACTGATGCATCTGTGGTGTAGAATTCTTTTCTTGGGATCTAAAATAAAAATAACCCCCCAAAAAAGTTGGCGACTGTAGAGATTTTTTGGGGTCGCCAATTTTGAAAACTGAGTCGCCACGTGGCGACCGTAAATCTTGACCTTTAGTTGGAGTTAACTTTTAATTAACCTTCAAGTTTGAAGAAACTGGCATTTTCTAATGTTTTTACTTCAAAACACAACTACTGAATGTAAACTAACACAAAATAAGCATTCCTGTAAGGTATATTGCACGAAACAACACCACGTATCTCTCCTGCGTGAAACCCAAACAACCCAAGTAAACAAGTTTGAACAGATCTGTAAGATTGCCTTCGGGTTGCTAAACACAGGTTAGTTTGGTCAGGGATGCCATGCATAAAAAATTATCGCCTCATTGGCGAGAAAAATATTTTAATTTTGTGCAAAAAATCGAATGTCGCCAAATGGGGGGGGGGGGGGTATATCACATCTGTACCTCATAAACCATTAGGTTTTTTAACCTACACTAACAAAAAGTTTTGGGATGGCTCCTGAATATAAAATATTGCTGAAGTTTTGAGAACCATAATTTTCAAAAAAAAAAAATCCCGACAAGAGCACCAGAATCTCCTTCCTGTTAAATCTTCAAAGTTTGTCTAAAATTCTGTTTTTGAAACTTCAATTTCATAAACTTGCAATGGGGAGAATGAATTGATTTAGACCTATTAAAAAAAAAAGGATCAATCAGACAGGGGTCGAAGTAGTCCTATATATCCTATATTTCCTATATTTTCAAGAAAAGCATCAAAATCGTCCTATATTTCCTATATTTTTGAAAAATGTCTTATATTTCCTATATTTCCGTTTTTTGTTGTTGTTGAACCAGGAGGACATTAATTCGACAAATTTTGGTGCATGGTACACTAAAGGAAAAGATGATTTTACCGCTTTTTGCCATTTTTGCAACTGTTCAGTGCTCATAAGCAATAGTGGATTTTCGCAATTGAGGCAGCATGCTAAAACATTCAAGCATAAAGAAGACTCTGAAAAACGTCAAGAGGACTTCAAGCTCTGTTTGTTCTTAACACAAGTGTTAAAGGGTTCAGTTTAGATATAAAATCAAATAACAGTGGAATCAGTACTTGGATCATGAGTGAGGAAGAAAAAATGAAAAAATTTTTTGTTCAAATTTTGTTTAATTATTTCGTCTATAAAGTACACTGTTTTTTTTCAAAAATTATTCTTTCAACTACAGGAAAGTCATTTCAGATGTAAGGAATAATTTTGTTTGAGGGTTTTTTTTAAAACAAAATCATTGATAAGAATAAATAAATAATATATGACATGTATTATTTCTTTTTTCATAGCAAAAATATTCATATAATGTGTCCTATATTTGTCCTATATTTTTTGCGGAAAATGTCCTATATGTGACAAGTTGGTCACTTCTACCCCTGATCAGACAGTCTCTGACCCTAAAGTAATAAATATGGCATATAATTGCGTTTTAAAGCTACAATTTTTAGAAATTTCTGCCGAGACCCCTGTACCTTTTTTCCCCCAACATCAACAAAAAAATGCCTAAATGGTGTTTTTAAACTACAAATTTCAAAAAAAAATTTTTATTTGTTTCTGGACCACTTTTTCTATCAGATCATTTTCCCCCCTCCCCCCACCACCAAAAAAAACTTCTTTTTGATTGCGCTGCAAGTCACGAAAAGTTTTTGTCATAGCAATTAAGAAGTGAATTGGGAATTCTAAGTGCCAATAGTTAGTACAAAAATTAATTCTATGAATTCAATTATTTGTCTGAGAATTTTTTATGATTAAAAGGACCTCACAAAACTGCCTTGCAAATGTCTACTTTAGCTCTCGCGCTGCCACTGGTCACATTCACCCGAAAATTACTGAAAATCCGAAAAAAAATTCCATTTCCTAAAATTTAATTTTTTTTTTTTAATGGGAAAATTTTGCAGTGGTCCCTTTAGGAGAATTTAAGTTGTCTTTTAGGAGGAAAAGACCTTTCACAAAGTATTTTTCGATTTCTTTACCATTTACATACTTTTTCCATTTTAAAAAATGCACTTACTTATCACATCTTATTTATTAATATTTTTAAGCTGGTATGTATAAAATCGTAGGTTCTTCTTAATTAAATACTCAGAAACGTTTTATGTATGCTACTTAAAAAACCACAATATTCTTGCGGGATGGGGTGACAGTTGAGAAGCAAGGCTTTGATAATAAATAATAGATGTTTTAATGCCTGTTTCAAATCACACAATCGCTGCAGGTCTGAAGAGCTTTATGAATAGGAAACTTTTTTAGTAATTAAGAAAGTAAAAAAAATAATAATAACAAATTTGAGTTAAAAAATTTTAAGTGAAAGTATGAGTAGTTACAGTTTATAAGGCTATTACATTTACTCAATGAAATATGAATATCATTTTAAAGATTAAGATTTTACCGAGTTAACTGGCATTTTAAAATCAGTGTTTCATTTTTCGCCATCACTTTGTCAAGAATTGTTTATGGTTTGTGAAAGGTTTTGAAGGATTGTTGTAAATCACACAAGGAATACGCTAATTCAGTAGGGCCCAATCTGCCTTTAACCTTGGCCTGCAGCCAATATTAAGATGAATCTCACTGGCCAGAACATATCGTCACCACAGAGAAACAGTAAGATATCTAATCCCAAAAATAACACTACGATATCTTACTGTTGCTCTGATGCGATAATATGTAAAATTTATTTATTTTTAATTTTCTAGATAATATTGGAAATTATAGAAAGGAAAAAAATCACAATCTAAAAATTATGGCTGCGAAGATGGTTTTTGATTCATAACATTGAACGTAACAGACCACATGGGTCAACTTCATAAGCAGTTGCTTAGGCACCACTGTGTTAATAGATGAAAAGAAAAATGACAAAGAGTATATACTTAAAAAGGAATCAACTAGAAAAAGAAAGAAAAAAAAATCTAGATTTGCAGACTTGTTGCAATAACAAAAAATATTAATGAGTTTAAAAAAAAAATGAAAGTTTAGTTCTAGATCAAATGAAAGATGGTACAAAAAACTTAGAAAACTGCAGTGATGAGACAATATGGAAATGAATTTTGTGTGTGTGTGCACAAAATTTTGGTCAATTGCAAAAACTCGGAATTGCTCTTCTTTGAAAGTGAAAAGAACAAGTTTTGAAAAGATTGCAATTAAAGGTCTATCTGGCTACTTAATGTCAAATAGTTTTAAAATCATTATTTCTCTTTTGTTTGAACTATTTTTGTGTTTTCAGTTTGGTTAGTCAACGGTAAACTAAGGTCAGGCTTTGAAGTGAAACAAAATCTTAAATTACTCCTAAAATTTTGAAAAAGTAGACTGTGACCCTGGCCAGTCAAAAGCATATCCTCTAAGCATGTAATAACTTGCATGCCAGAATAAAGGAGTCTGAGTATATCCTCATCAAAATTCTTCCAGGAAAAATATCCAAAGTAGGTTTTCCTTAGACGCATAAGCTAGGTTTTTTTTTGTAATAACTTGTATGCCAGAATAAAGGAGTCTGAGTATATCCTCATCAAAATTCTTCTAGGAAAAATATCCAAAGTAGGTTTTCCTTAGACGCATAAGCTAGGTTTTTTTTTTTTTTTTGATAACTAAACAAAGGAACCGGATCTAATGATGGGATCAATGACCATCTTGTAACTCCAGTCTACAGCTCTGGGACTAAACTGCCTGGTTCTACTAATAACTCTCTGCAGGATCAAAGACTTTACTAGCCTTAGCCTTAGAGCAAAAATTAAAATGGAGTGAGCAAGTCCAATCATTGGCTAAGCAAAAGCTTGTTCAAAGAGCTCAAGTCAGGTGACTCAACAATTACCAATGGTTGATTTTGCATGAAACCTGATTTCTTGCAATGCTTTTCTTTTAAATCTATCATGTGACTTGGGATTGTTCCTTCACGAATGAAAGTCTTCACTCCCTCCATTTTATCTCTTCTCAAAGGCCTTAACCAAGCCAGTGGCACAGCTAGAAATTTTTCATGTATTGAAAATCGTTGATTTCTTCCTCATTCATTTATAATGTGAAAATATTATTTATAATGTGTATTCAATCAATCAGTTACTATTGCTTAGTAGTGATGCATTTATATCACTTACTTTAAAATAGTTAATAATTCTTACACTGATGGGCAGTTCTCAAAAGGTGGGAACAAAAAAGTTAACTTTGAGCAATTTCAAAAATTTTCGAATTTGATATCAATTTTGCTTTTATTCTATAGTATGCGTACCTAGAACACAATATATGAACATGAAAAGACAGCAGGTATTTGTAAAAATTGTTAATTAGCAAATTAAATTAGCAGTCTGTAGGTAACAGATTTTGGACATTGTTGTCCTGTAGGTAACGGATTTTGGACATCATCATAATGTAAGTTTCACCATTTTTGACAACTGTTAATCTGATTTTTAACTTTTCCAATGAAAATTTTATTTATTACTTTTTGAATTTTGCAATTTAATGATAAAGAGGATATTAATGAAGTACTTGAATGGCTATACATACTGCTCTTTACATATAATAAAGTTTCGGAATGATTTTGAAGAAGTTGATGAAAGGTAGAAAAAAGCGTCATGGAAATAATTATACAAACTTGTAGTTTGATTTATTGGGACAAATAAGGAATAAAAATAGAGAAATAAATACGACATATATATTTTTAAAGGAAAAATAAACAAAATATGCTTTAAGAAAGAATGTAAAAAGTGACATCAGTTTTAATAATGAATATTTTTTCTAATGTCATAAGAATTAAAACGATGTCTAAAAAAAATTATTGAAACAAAAAATTCGTATTTCTATTTGGAGATCGTTAAATTATGTTTCCAAAAGAAAGAAGAGAAAAAAAAATTCTAAAATAATAAAAGCGGCGGGAAAAAAAAATGCTAGCGCAGGTGATAAAGTCGCCAAAACTGGTGCAGCTGACGATTAACTACATTTGTCAAACTGGAATCCCCCTCTGGTAACCTTTAGCTTATCGTATACTGTGTTGTCGCCAACGGAGGTTTGCTTGGCGATTTTCGCGCAAAATGGCTTTCGTTCGATCATAACCAGCCATGTTTCTACTGCATATCGACCGTTCCCAAGCGGTAATTCTGTAAGCCACGCTATGTTATGTAAGACAGCTTGGTTTCTTCTGTGCTCAATAGATGGCGCCACTACTTTTTCATCATTTCGCTCTTTTCAAAAATGTCTTATGTCTTTTGAAGTTTTAACCATGGATAGCTTACCATCCGGCTTTACTTATTCAAATATTAATATTAAAAACGATCAAAATTAACATTTAACTTTCAGAGTAAAAGAAATCACTGATAAAAATGCTGCAAATGTAAGTTTTAATTTTTTTTTCTTAATTTAATTGTGGATAATCCCGAAAAAAAAAATGTTATTAAAGGGACAGAACAGCCGATTTAAATTATTGGAATTTAAAAAAAAAATGTGACAATCCATGTGCCTATAGGTTTAACGTTGTAATTAATAATTTAATCAACGATCTAATTGCTACAACTATATCAATTAGATAACATTATATGCAGTATTGGGGGGAAGTACATATATATGGTGTGAAAATGTAAGTCAGAACAGCTCTTTTACAAAAGTACTCCAATAGGCTTTCTAGTTTATTTATTTTGCAAAACACACACACATATATATATATATATATATATATATATATATATATATGCCAATGATTTTTTTTTTTTTTTGGTGATGGGGGTGTGATTGCTTCTTTTTGGGGGGAGAGGGGAACATATTCCCCCTTAGTTTTATTTACCCACGTTTTGCAGCATTTTTTAAAATTAATTTTCTGTTTAGTTTGTTCTTTAAGTTTTGTTGTTTTTTTCACCAGTTTCACCATGTTATTTACTTAATTGCTATGTTGGGCCTTTTTAGGTTAAAGATTTTTTAGATTGTATTTGTGTTTTAATAGAAATTGAATTAATTTCTCTTTTGAATGGCTAATACAGATTTAACTTAAATATGCTTGTTAATTTTATACACAGAACTGGTTACAGCAATACAGTGAAGATACAAAAAGTACTTGGCGTGTTGCAACAAACATATCCGAAATAAGGGAGATTTCATATATACAAAATCAGCTATCGCTGTGTGCATAAGACAGACAGAAGAGTTCCTGGGGATGGTCCTTCAAAGCATACAGGATCAGAGCTTGATTACCGCAGGGGCATGCGGGGCACAGGCTCCTCCTCTTAGATTTCAGGGGGGCCCAAAATCCCCTTTATTTATCTTGCTAATTCAAAATAAATAATAATTTTCCTCAGAATCTAGAGTATAATGATGTCATTGATATTTTTGCAAATGCTAAGACAAGGAAAAAAATCTCTTATTTGTTGATAAAAATTCCCCTTAAAAACTTGATCTCTGTGCAAATCCTAAAACCACTCCAAGTTTAGTCTGTATTTACTATTAAAAGTTATATCATAGATAACTAGAATATTTACGGTTTACTGCAACAGGCAAAGTGCAACTACATCTTTAATAATTATTGTATACAATATCACTTCTACTTTTTAAATATATAGTACAATATTTTGATATGAGGTACCACCAAATTTAGCATGGCTGTGCTAATACGCAAGTATCGAAATATTTTATAGCTTCATTACATAGAATAAGCAGGAATAGGAGGGGTAGAGCACAAAATGAATTTCATGCCCAGTGTTCTAAAAAACCTTTGTCAGGTCCTAAGGGGGCCCTGAAATAGAATTGTGCCCCATGTCCAATATCAGAACGATCAGGCTCTGTACAGGATGCACTGCTAAATTGACAATTACAATACAAAGGCAAGTTACTTTCAATTAAATGTATATATAATATGTTTATTAATATATGTTTATGAAATCCTTCAGCAGCTTTCGTAAAAAAAATCTCGAAAGAGTGCTACATGCAATATACCAACAGCCCAGTTATCTCATCCAGAAACTGCGGTGTTGTCCAGTACTGGACAGAGGGATGGCAATTTAATGAGAGAATTTTTATTACATTTCTATACACAACTTTTTTTAAATAATCTTTCTTGGCGAATTACGACTGTGGTGGTTTTTCGAGGTGCGGTTTAACAAGAGGTTTAACTGTAGTTCTGCCTTAGCTCTGGCTTAAGGCAGTAACTTACTCCTTAATACCCAAGAACACCATTGCTGGTGTTTCTTGCTGGGTTTCTTAATTTATTTTAACTGCCAGTCTGTTGGTACTCTGAGCACCAATAAGAGGATATTTGCCTCCAGCATGGTTATTGACTGTTCCAAACTGATGAGTTCATAACAAGGACAAAACAGCAGCCTCTGTGTGGGATAACCAGGCTGTCTGGCAGATATGCATGCAGATTGCATGAATAAGACCAGCCTGGTTAGTAGTTTATAATCCAATACCAGTTTCTGGTTCTCAATTTGCCTTTTTATTTATTTATATTAAGTTGATAAGGGTAATGATGATCTTTTCTTGAAATTATTTTTGAGCTCATAATCAGAAACATTGAACCATAATTTGTTTTTTAATTTTGATAATATAAGAACTGAGGGGGAGAAGGCGGGACAGAATTAAAAGTGTGATTATTTGAATGAAACAGAACAGATTTTTTTTTTCAAAAAAATAATCATTTTCATTTTATGTTAAATGCCCCATTATAAAAAAAAAAAGAGCCAATGTAATTTTTAATTTTAATAATGAAAAGTAACCTTTTCAGCATTAACTATATATTATACACCGTCATAAAACCTATCGACACATGATAAGGTATCATAGATCATTTTCTCTTGAATTTCTACATTAAGATTTTTATTTTTTAATTTAAAAAAAGATAGTAATTATATTAGCTATGAAGTTTTAAGGTATTTTATTTCTTAATTAATTGGTTAATTACACGTCAATAGGTGCACTGACTGATTACTTTTAATATCTTCTTCTCACACACTAAAAACAAAGCTAAACTGAATTTCTCAACAAAAATATAAGTTTTATTTCATGAAATAAACAATAAAATAGTGGTGCCATCTAGTGTTCACGAAAGAATTAGCACGTCTACAGAATTACCGCTTGGGAACGGTCAATATGCGTTTCTACTGTAATTTATGTATTGATCAATGTGTAACGTATTAATTATGCAAAATACCAATGGATTAAAGAAGATAACATCATAATAATCTTTTTTATTGATGTTAGAAGACAGTGGATTATAAAAAAATTATAAATAAACGGACAGAATTATCGGCGTCAAGATCGTAACGCCATTTGGACATCTCACATGTATGTTTAAGAAAAATTATTTTTCTTCTAAGATACTGCATAAAAGCTTATGAAAACACTTTTAAACAATTAAAAACTGGTTCTGAGGATCGATAAATACCTTCAAAACGAAAACATCATATACTTAGTTCTCAAATAATAGCATTGTAAAGATTGTAACTTTTGGACATGCATCAAATTTCAAACTTACTTTTTTCTAAAATCGTTTACAAAGTAAATAATCTGTCTTTACTTTTGTTATTTGTGTAAAATATTAGCAAAAAATTATTCAGTGTAAGATTCATGCCTTTTATTTTTTTTTTTGAAACGTATGGAAATAATTAAAAAAAATTTTTTTTTAATGGTACATTTGCTCAGTTAACGTTTTGGTATGTCCAAAATTGTGCCATTTAGCAAAGAAAATATTTTTTAAGGGCATTTGAAGAGCTTTTTTTCCATAATTTATGTCAATTCTTGTCTCTATACAGCATTATAATTTACCTCAAAAATTTTAGAGTTAATTAAAATGAAAGTTATTTGGTGTTGAAGCTTCAAAGTTGAAGTCTGTGTTTGCTCCCACCTTTTGAGAACTGCCCTGATATCACAATGCCTTTAAAAGGAAGAAAGTGGTAAAGGGGTACATTTTTATTTATTATTGCCTTATTAAATTTTGTAGCTTTTTCACGAGATTGTTTAGCACCTCCTCTTGCGCACTAATGTCAAATGTTAGTTAACAGTTTTGATCTTTCAATGAGAATTTGAAAGGAACCATGGGTTATTAAAAAGGATTTGTGCAACGCTAGAAGAGTTGAGTGAATGCAATCCCCCTTTTGTTCTTTATTAAGACTATTTTAGCCCTCTTTTGCCAGTAGAAGTATTCATCACAAAGTATTGCTTGCATGCTTAAGAATTAGAAAGTACAGTCGTGATTGCTTTGCAATCAGTAAGCAGTAGGTTATTTTGTTATAACCTATTCCACTGGAAAAAAGTTTAAATACTGTTTTTCTTCCTTGATTTGTGGGAGAAAAAAATGTATGTCATGGATTTCATGATGGGGTTTCAACCTCAAAACCCCTCGCGTAACTGTGCCACTGAGCCAGGCTATAGGTAAAATGTATTTTCCAGTTATCTTTGGTTCAAAATAGATTGCAAAATACTTAGCTTCATAACAGTTGAGAGTCTGTATGTTATGAAATTATGGCTTGTAGATTATACGTACATTTTATTCTTGCAGGTTCATATGTTTTTTGATGTTTTGACTGTTTGAATTCGAGTATTTTGAAAGTATCCAAATAGCATGACTTAACAGATGAAAAGGGTTACTTTGGAGGAGATGTTATTTCTTTTTTGTATATTTGTACTTTCACTAGATACTGGATATGTTTTGAAAATTCTGTTATAATAGCCGTATTTTGCTAATATATTAAAGCATCGTGAAACATATTTGTAATTATCACCAGATTTTATTTATCTCTTAAGTTTATGTCAGAATAGTTTTTAATTCTAAATTGTTTAAGATGCATGACATAGCATATCACAAATAAACAAAGGATAGTTTTCTGAAAGCTTTATACATTTTCATTGTGTTTTTTAGAAAGAGTGATCTAAGAGCTTGTTATGTAAAAAATTAAAATTGCTTACATTTTTATTAGTATTTAAACAATTTCAAAAATTTAGTCATTTTAATTGTTTTGAAACTATTTAGATAAATTTTCAATAGCTCAGGTACATACACTTGTTTTCAGTGTAGTGATTTCATATGTCCGTTTTTTTTTTGTTTTTTTTTTGAAAGAATAAAATGCTGTTTTGTTGCCTATTACATATGATAAATTCTCAAATTTTATTGTATCATATTCATTGTGTTTCAAAATTTGTTATCTAGAAATGTAAAAAGAATAGTGAACTTTTGCTGAAATATAAAAACCTTTAGTTGCAGATGTAAAGTGACTGTGCTGTCATTAAATTGTGACCTTTTGTTTTTCATTCCAAAGTTGAAGTCATTTGAAATGTTAGTTTCTATTGTTGTGAAATCTCTCACAAAAGCCCAGGTGTTAAACAAATCCTAAAGTAATCTGGATAAGAATTGTGTAAAATATAAATCAGTCTTTTTTTATTTTTAAGAAAGTGCTATGTTTTACTGTAAAAGCAGTTATCTTCGCAATTTTTAAATTTTCACATCCCTGGTATGATTGCAAAAGTTCTGTTCAGTTTCAGTTCTGTTCATATAAAATTTGCAAAATCATCGATATCTTCATTTCTGTAGAAATAATGACTCGCTTTTACAGTATTTGCTTGCAGATTTTAATCATTTTTCAAAACATAAAAACAGATAGTGATAATCATTTTACCTTTTCTGTTAAAGTAATTGAAAAATGCTCATGATAAAAATAAAATCAAGTTTGAATTTTTTTTTACTTTAACTATTCATGTATTTATTTTATGTGATGACATTGCTAGTTTAATGAACTTGAAAATTTTCAAGGTTTTGTAATCATTCCATTTGTATTTGTTGCATTAATGTGGTTGAGAACCTTTCATGGCTAAGTATTTCATTCTCAGTTTATTAAGCTGTCAAAAGTAGGGCTTAGTTTCTAACAACTTCCAGACTTCAAAACATCTTTTAATGCTAAAATAACTTTAATTTAGTCTAAAATATAAATATTCAAAATAAATAAATAAAAATTGAAAGGAAGTGAAAGAGCTGAGCTTCTGTGAGTTCTCATGCAAACTAAGCCCTGATGAAAAGTATTATGTTAACATAATTAGTTCAAAACTTATAAACTTCAACATTTTTCCCCTTTTTTAATTCTGTTTGATCATGCTTGGGATATTTTGATAATACATTAAGGAAACACCTTCATGCATTCCAATAAGATTCAAAGAGGTTATGACCAGAGTCCTTCTGATCCATTCTTGCTTCTATTAAACAGATAAAAATATGCACTGTGCTGTGATTTATTTGAAAATACATAACATTTTTAAATTGCTAAAGATGGTCTTCATTTATGCAATATTAGCAGTGATAGTTCATAATGTAAAGAAATATGTTTTGTATCATTAGATTTTATAAATTCTAAAAGATTTTTAAGCAGTTGTAAAATACATTTTATTGATCACATCAAATGAGGGTTATGTAGGGTAGTTGACATGCTCTATGTATGAAACACATGTTTTTTTTTTTTTTTTTTTTTTTTTTTTTCAAGTAAATGAAAATTAGTCTAGTCATAGCTTTAAGTATATTTATTGATGTGTTTCTTTATTATCAAATAAACATATGAACTGTTTTATTCCAACAAAAGTTGTAGCTACAGTGTTCTGACTTTCAATGATATCTATCGTTTCTTTTCTTAAAGAATAAGCCTATGAAATCTTCCCCCTGCCTGCTCTTTGAGTTTTATGCAAAGGAGATATTTTGTAATCAAGATATTTTAGCATATTTCTGAAATAATAATTTTTTGATTAAACTGGACTGCTATTCATAAGCACTAATTTTCAAATAAGTACAATTGATTTGCTTTTTGGCAACAACGCTTCTTCAGTGGGTGACTGCTAAAGTGGGAATGACTATGATCGATCAACACTTAGCACTTGCCCTTTAAATATTTTGTATGGTTGAAAATACAATGTTTGTATTTTGCAAAAGCTAACTGATGTACTTTTTTGACAGTTTGTGAACTGGTATCAAAGATTTTTCATTTGGTCATATTCTATCAGGAAAAAATTTAAATGCTTTTCTCATATCTTTTTTTGTCCCTTTAATTACAGTGGAGTCATATTTTAAAATAGCTAATCATAGTTTGTATGATCTCCTTGTAGATAGTATCTGTTTCCATCCTCCTTTACATAAAAATTCCCTTCACCATTCTTGACTGTGTATCTGCTACTTTGATATAAAATGCATAATTTATGTGTCAAATGAAATGTATAGGTAGAAAGTGTTGAATGTGTAGATATTTGTATGCAGGTATAAAAAATTTACTTCAGTGTGGTTTTAGTTTTTAAATGCAAAACCTTGGATATTATGTATGGACTAATGAAGTTGTATGCTGATTTTTTTATAGAAATCAAAGCACATCTGTAAATTTTATATTCTGTAATATTTATTTTTCAATGTGAAAATTTTTATCTATGAATATGTTTTGTTGGAAAGACAGCTATGTTATTCAAGATTTAATAAATATTATAAAGTTATTAAGCTTGTGTTTTGGAGTTTTAATTAAATATGTTTGTAAAAACGTTAATATTAAAAAATATATTCACAATTGAATACTATAAGTCCATAGAATTGAAAGATTTTTACTGATTGAAAGTTAATTGATGAAAGGCATTTTAATTTGAAAGTTACATTGATTTTTGGGTTAATTGCATTGATTTGCAATTAACTCAAAATCAATGCATTGATTTTGGGGGTCCATTAAAAACTAGACACGGCAAAACTAGGGCACTCTTCCAATCTCTAGTGTTAGCAGTAATACACATCCACCATATACTCCTCATGTGATATGAGTTTAAGGTGTTGAAATGAAAAGTTAATTCATTACACTAGCCCATGATGAAAGTTCCTAACATGTCCCTTTAAAAAGAAATTAATTTGAATTCTGAAATTTTGAATTCAAATTGTGTGTTTCGCAATCACGAACTGCGACAGGATCCCACTCATTGGAGTTATTGTTTCTAGAAACCGCTCCTGTCCCCCCAAGCCTGCCCTTCCTCTTGGGCGGTTGTGTGTGCATAGATCTGTGTGTATGCAGGTAGGCGTGTGTGAAGTCGTGTGTTTGTATGTGTGTGAGCGTGTATGTGTGTAGGATATGGACGCCTCCGACCAGGAGAAGCGGATAGCTCAGGACCGGGGGACAGCCGCGCCTGCAAAGGACGACAGGCAGTTGTACTGGTGTGTCTGGTCCAAGCTGAAAAAGGAACCACAACATCAAGGACTGTCAAATGAAAGCAATAAGCAATTGTGATTGCTCAAAAAAAAAATAGAAAACCATATTTTTGATTTGCTTGAAATTGTGTTGTTTCCTATTGCTGCACTGTTCTTCATTTTCGTTTTTATTCGAGCTAAGAATATCAATAAGTATTTATTATGCAACATGACATCAAAATGAAACTCTAATGAAACTTCAGTGTTTAACAGGTTGAGTTCAGAGGTTTGCTCCATCACTTTAGCCTCCTCCCCTCCCCCCTCATAGTCAAGGCCATAATAACAGCAATCCAAAAAGTTTTTTAAAAAATTTTAAGACCGCCTTTTTAAGTTTATGATTTAATTGGAAGTAGCTTTGAGTAACGTAATTAAAAAAAGAGGGATTCTGCCCTAACATACTCAGAATTCAACTTTTTAGGAGAGGAAGTGTGGGATCGGTTATTACACACACACACATATTAGTAGGGGGGCATACTACATTCCGTGGGAAATTTCGTGAGGAAATTGTGAGACCAATTTTAATAGATTCCTTATGGTCTGTGTAACTATGCCTCACCGGGTGTTTTGCTTGAATTTGTGTCAGACGGCCTGTATGACGTCATCAATCCAAGATGGCGGCTTTAATGAGTTTTTGCAATTATGAGTTAGTTTTTGGGTATTTTGTGATATTTTTCTGGTGAATTTACTTGATCAATATTCTATTCATCTTCTTATTATAAATTAAAAACAAAATATTTAATTTTTTTTTTTTTGTTTATTAATTCATTATTAAAAAAATTCTGATAAATCTTCTTTTTTCACTTTGGCTCTCAGAATTAGCTGTTTTAAAAATACCTCGGGTGAACTTTCGCAGTTAAAAATACTTTTAATTTTCAGGCTGAGATCACTAAACATTAGTACAGTCGAGCCTCGTTAATTCGAACACGATTATAACGAACTACTGCTAAAGCGAACTACATTTGAGATCCCCGTCCTTCTGTTGAAAATCACTTAACACACCTAACACTATTGTTTTTCGGATAAAACGAGCTACTGTTAAGACAAATTCACTTTGAAGGACCCTTTGAGTTCGTTTTAACGAGGTTTGACTGTATAATCGTTTGACAGAATTCTAATAACCTGTATACCCCCTGACCCCCTAAATTCTTTGACCGGATATGAATATCGTATATTTGGGGTGCTCTTAAGGAATTTGTAGGTAGAGTAGAAGAGAAAGCTTCTGCGTAGAGAAAGTATTGTTTGTCGGTTCGTTGGTGAATAGTCTGCAAATCTTCAAGTACGGTTATTTTTTTCCTTAACTTATCACTACTATTTTCTTCACGATGTCTTCTCTCCCAGAAACTCATTTACAAGTTTTTTTGCCTCCATCTTCTAAAAAAGCAAGGCTACAAATTAATTATAAACTATGTATTTTTTTGTCAGATTAAGAAGAAGTGCCCATTAGTTAAACCCATTGGTTATGATAAAGTGTTAGAATGGATCACGAAGAGAGTAGAATGAAATGACAAAGAGTATATACATTACTTACTGAACGATTAACGAATGTGACCGTAGAAGAATTGAAAAATTAAAACCGCATCATGGCATGCAGGATGCTAAGAGAAGTGCACTCATAAAGCAATCATGGACAGAAGTAAGAGATTTCACGAAATGGATAAGAATAAACTATATTGTTCTACTTCCATTAATGAAGACAAATGTTGTAGGCTACACACAACGAGATCCAAAATTGTCGACAAAAAAAAGTGGTTTTTCTGCCTCGGAAAAGGCGGTGTAAGAAAACCTTTGGTGGCGATAAAAACAGATTCTGCAGGTCAGCAATTAAAAAAAGCCACTGAAATTTCCAAAAATGAAACTCAAAATTAAACTCAGTGACTTTGCAGATCCATGAGACCCTTATGCAAAGAACATATTACACCATAAATATTGCTGGGCAAAACATGTATTTAATGTTTTACGAAACAATTGCGATCCTGATGTAGTAACAAATTCACAAGACATTATTTCTAATAAAGCAACAGACGCAGAATTCCTGTGTGCATTAAATGATTTTCTTGTTCAGGGAAATGTTACTACAATAGCAGACCTTGAAATAAATTATCAGTCAATTGCAAATAAAAATTTAGGAAAAAAAACGCGAAAAGAAATTAAAAATCTCATTCAAGAAGAAATTGATGACCCTATATTTAATAATCCAAAAAGTGTAAATGAGTCGCAACGCGTATCTTTAAAGGAAACTGCAGATATTACCCTATCTAATGCAGAAGATTATTTTATAGACATTGGGAAAAACATGGGAACTATCTTTGAAGCGGCAAACATTTTACGCAAAGCAGTTTTATCTGATAAGAAATGGACATTTACAGGATCTTTTGAACAGAATCAGATAGTTGATACCGTTCCAATCGAAGTTGATCAGTTTTTTAAATCGTGCTGCAACGGAAAATTCGAAATTAATTCTATTTCTGAGGTGCAGGACAATATCGTGCTGAATAAAGCTAAAAGACTGTCACATATATTCATATATAAAAATACTGTCTCCGTACCAAGCTTCGAAAGAAACTGTTCATCGACATGTCGAGATATGCCTTTGCAAGTTGGTGTTATGTACTCTGTTACCCAAAGCAAATATATAATTGATTTTTTACATAAACTAGGTGTTTGGATTGATTATGCTAAAGTTCTACTTTTGGAAACATAGATAGCAAATGGGTTAATAAGACGCATGGATGATAGTGACGGGATGTATATTCCTCCTGATTTGAAAAGGCAAGATTTTTATTTTGTGCTGCAGATAACATTGATTTCCTTGAAGACACATCTTATGGGAAGGGTACTTTGCATGGCATTGTAATGGTACTTCATCAACAGAAAAAAGACTCGAGACAAATTCCACTTTCTCTTACCACACCTTCAGCATCCCGTTCCCTTTCGACATTACCTCAGTCCCTGACTGAAATAACGTCCTTTAAAATTGCAAAGACAAGTAAGCCCAAATGTTCAGCATATGGGGAAGCATTAAAAGATAAGAAAACACAAAGAGAGATATTAAAGGCATTATAGCAGCTTTAGGACCAGAAAAAATCTCAAGGAATATTAGGACTCCATGCTCTATCAGGATCTGATACAACAGGTTCACTTGCTAAGAAGGGAAACAACCATCTTTTTGAAAAATTCATAAGACAACAGACAAAAATACTCTTGATGCTGTGAGTCATCTGGGGTCAACCGAAGAATTTAATGCAAATGATAAAGTTGCTATTGGAGGATTTATTTGCTCCTTGTATATGCCACTGACCAAGATTTCAGATATTGGAGAACTTCGTTGGTTCATGTTTTCCAAGAAGTAGGCTCAAAATGAAATTTTGCCTCCTACAAGAGCATCTTTGTCCCCATATATTTTAAGAGCGCATTATCAGGTATTAGAGTGCCGTCTTGCTGACCAGCAGCACCCGAATTCACCTTCACCGTTAGACTTCGGATGGGAAAAGAAAGACAACTTCTATGCTTCAGTTATGTGTACTTCCTTGTGCACCTGAATCCATCTTGAAATTAGCTTGATGCAGCTGCGTAAAGGGCAAACGCATTGTTTCATGCAAATGCAAATCTTAAAACATTGCATGGAACTGAACTTTGTATGTGTGGAGATGATGAGGACTTATGTGAAAAGCACAGTCAACAAAGCGATATTGATGACCCTTTAAGTAAGACCTGTTTGCTTACTTTTAAATCTGTATTTTTGAATTAAATTCAGAGTTTAAATAATTTATTCATTACTTAGAGTACAAAAAATGTAAATAATGAAATTGTCATTTCTTCTGATATTAAGTAATGGAAGTTGTAAATTTTTTCCACATTTAAAAAAAAATGTTTCTCATAACCCCAAAAACACGTGTATGCAAATAATTTTACAGGTTTTTTGGAATAATAAATTTGATTTTTATCGTACAAGCTTTCCAAAATATTTTTAACTGCTATTCGGAACTCCAGCGCTCGAATACGCTACCTTGCGGTGATTTATAAAACTGCGAATGCAACTAAAACATTGCCACGTTGCGCTCCACGGTGTCTGTTGACGTAAACACAGGCAGTTTGTTCTGAGTATTTATTAACGCAATCGATGTGTCTTAGTTTGCTTTCAGCTACAGAAATTAATTCGTCCCTATTCTCGAGCTTCTCAAAATAATGTTAGTTTTCCTTATTTCTTTCAAAAAAGTATTAAATGGTGGAAAATTTTTTATTGTTTTGTATGAATTTGTAAGAATATGAGTTTTTTTTAATCTTAAATTAATTTAACTAATCATATTTTACAGCAGCATTTAGTTGGAATGGACAGTATGCAAAATATTTTCTTGAATTTATTGTCGTAGAACAAAATGAAAAATGTTTAACCGAGAAAGAATTTACTTTATTCCTTTTATTCTCAGCTGAAAGGATTCGCCAAATTTGTTTAGGGTTATAGTGTTAGTATTGTGCGAGCAAAGTATTTGGCGAGATTTCGCGTTTTTAGTTAAACCATTTTTAATTTTTATCATGAGTGGAATAAAATGATAGTAAGATTACAGAATTCGATAAGTAAAAAGAAATAATGGTCAATCAACTGAAAAGAAAACTACCACCATATATAAACTGTGAGTACACATTTTATTTATTTTGTTCTGAGTGAATTTGAATAAATATCAGTTTTTCAATTCGATGAAAAAAAAACGAACTTAACAACTGACTGGACACTTTTCCTTAACCTAATTCCACATAAATGATTTAAATAACCTTTGTTACTGCAGTATCCTACTGAAATAGACAGTATGCAAATACATTTTCTTGAAAATATTTATCGCAGAACAGATTGAAAAATCCAGAAAGAACGTTAAGAATTTGAACAATAAAAAATAAAAGTTCGCCAAAAATCTGTTTATAGGGTTATGGTTTTAAAATTGTGTGAGAGAATAATTTATCTTGACAAGATTTCGCATGCCGGAAATGTCACGAAACTGAACTTAATATGTACTAATGTATAGAAAAAAGGGTACAAAATGAAAATGCCGTTCTCGAAGCGAAGCAAAAATTTATGAATTCCGAATTCAACATCGTGAAAATGGCTGCTTCAGAACAACTTACTGTGTGTTCTGCATTAATTGTTTACTTTCGTAATACTTTTTGGTAAATAACTTGAAAAACTATTCTTGATATCTCCACCCCCTCCCATTTTTCGAATAAAATTATCATATTTTTATAACGCCAAATTTATGTCTTAAAAACAAATAGTATTTTGATTAAATATGAAGTAAAACCATTATTGCTTTAAAAAATAAACTCCCTTTCTGTTTTATAACAATAATAAAAAGGAAATAAAGAGAAATAAA
Source organism: Uloborus diversus (assembly GCF_026930045.1). NCBI lineage: Eukaryota > Metazoa > Arthropoda > Arachnida > Araneae > Uloboridae > Uloborus > Uloborus diversus. Next base: position 3,354,620 of record NC_072736.1, on the reverse strand, counting down.
TAAATAAATAAATATGATCGAATAGCGAAAAGAAAAAATTATCAAACGCGAAAATCAACTTAGCAAGGAAAACGATGTGACGTCAGAAGGTTACGTAGCTCCACCTATTCTTGTGACGTCAGAGGTAGACCGTTGCAGATTTATCCGTACGTGTACCAATATGTTTTATTTTAGCTATTTAAGGGAAACATTTTGTGGGGAAAAATAGATTTTAAGTTTCTGTAAAATAAAACGGTATACGAAAAAAAAATGGTAAAAAAATCACGAATTTTTTTGTTATAAAATAATTTATTTCCTTTGAGCCGAGAAATAACAGGAATTATCCAACGTTTATTAGCACAAATAAATAGATTGTTGAATACACGTGTTTCGGGGTTTCCAGGAACCCCTTTTTCAATTCAAAGTTGTGAACTTTTGGATGTAAAGACATCCAGTAACTAGTATGTTGTGGCCATCACGAAACTTTCTTCTATATTTTTCTTTTTTTTTCTGATCCCTCCCCATGCTTGACGAGGAAGCAATATTCCCAACAAAAACAAAATTACACATGCAAAAACTTGACAACCATCCCAATGTCTGAATTATTGCAAAAGCAAAGCAAAGAGCGAAAATTGAAAGTTATTTTAAAAGCCTTGCTTGAATTAATTACAAATATTTCATTTGTTAACAAACATAAGATGGCAACAGTTAAAAATTTTAAATCATTGAGATAATAATATTTCCATAGACTAGTAATAAGAATAGACCGAGCTATGGCAACCCTTTTGCTGCTCATAAACCAAACCATGTGACTGGTGGATATCCTATAGGATATTGCTATTAGGATTGCTATAGCAACAGCGGGCGGGCGTTCAACGCTCGCGATAAATAAAATAAATAGAATTGATGGAACACAGAAGAATGATCTTTTATTGTAGAGTCCGATTTGTAAATTTGTTATTCTAAGTTGTAAATATTTTGTTAATATAGTGAGTTTTTCGTTTAAATAGTACTGTGCATTTTCTTTAGTCAATTTCAATAACTCTCTAAGCAATTAAAGATGCAAGCGCCCAAAAAGAATCGGCGAAAGGTAAGATTTTTACCTACAATTTTAATTTAAGCTATCGATTAGTACATTTTTGCGTTAAATCAAAAGGTTTACGCCATTACGTTCACGCCATCGCTGACGTATCAGTTCCAAATGAAATAAAAGTTACTGAAAACTGTGATCAAAAACTAATTACTAATGTCAAAATAATGCATAAGTAAAGGAAAAACAGTTCAATCTCTACACCTGGAAAAAAATTATAATGAAAACACATTACGTCCGAGTGCCAAACTATAGATAATGTTGCCATCCAGCAACCTTGCCGCCAAAGTTTTCACCAAGCCTTCCACCAGTCACATGATGTATCCATGAACCAATTTTTTCATCAGCAAGTCTGGGAAAGCTCGGTCTACTCTTATTATTAGTCTATGAATATTTCCGATAATTTCCTACCAGCAAATATCAATTGTCATTGGTTCCTACTGTTATTTACAGTAAAAGATATAGAATGATTAACTTTTAGGATCTTAAAGGTTTGCAAAAATTTAGATGTTTATTCTGATTTCATAATGATATGGAGAAACTTCGTTTGTAAACTTTTAAATATCTTTGATAGTGATGTAAGTTATCCTCCTCATAACACTCACATTGATAACATGAATTGTAGGGTATGTGTTTGACTATTGAGAATTTTGCTCAACAAATTCTCAATAGTCAAAATTTTATGTCTTCATTTGATATACTTGCCAGGGTTCAAAATTAACAGTGGTCCACTAGTCCAGGACCAACCACAAAAGTATCTACTGAACCAGCGAAATACAAATTGTAGTGGACCAGGGAAGTTTTATTTCTGCTCTTCTTTCAGAAATTGTAAGCATCACAATTTCGATACCATAAGAAAGTTTGCACCTTTATTTACAATGTTTAGATTTTCAGTCTGCAAAAAAGACTATGTTAAAAGATTTCTATAGCATTATAACATAGTGATTTTACCTCTTGTGTCATGTCGATTAAAAATTGTAAATTGTCTCTATATTATCATGTTACTTTATTTTGTTTTTTTCCCTTTTTTCGTATTGTTTAAAATCGGGATGTGATAATGGACCACTAAACGTGTGCTGTTCTGGGAAATTTAGATTTTACTAGTCCATTGGGCCAGTGACGTATTTTTCTAAATTTCAACCCCTGCTTGCTTCTAGGAAGCAAATTTATAACACTCTTGTGGGTTGCAAATAAATAATTACATGTGAAACTGATTTTTGAAAGGTAAGAGAAATAAGTTTGCTCTACCTTTCTCTGCATACTTACCCCACAAAATACTTTTTTATGTTAATGTACTTTATTTTACAGCTGCTGTGCAGAACTGATGAGGGCAGTTTTAAATTCCAATGCTTGAATTTTTGCAAGTCTCTTGGTGGCAATTTTTTTCATCAGAGACAGAAGACCCACAAAACTAAGACTGATCCATACCTTATCCAAATGCGGAGTGGAAATTAATCCTAGTGTATGCTCATGCAGTAGTTCATTTCATGCTACAGTTTAAAAGTTAAAATGCATTTTTTGTTCTTTCTTTTCTTTTCTTTTTCTTTTTTTTTTTAAATCTTTTTAACACAATTTTTAAACACGCCAGCATTAAAAGCTGCCAGTCCTAAGCCTGGATAAAGTGTGAAGGAAAATTGTACAACATTTTAATTAAATTTGTTTGTAGGTATATTATAGCAGGAAGAATTGGTTTTAATTAGTGCCAACCTTTCTGTTGATGCTTTTCATTTTGCATTGGAAGAAATTGAATTTCAAGGAAATATACATAAATAGTTTTAATTTGCTGTCAAGTATTACTATGAAATTTGAAGAAATCCTAAGATTTAAATCTCATTTCCAAAGTGTCTTGTTTAATATTAAATCATTTCTTGCTTTTACAGCTATCCTACAACCTTTTGTTTTGAGCCCTAAGATCCAGAACTGGAACCAGGAGTTTCAATACAAGGATTGGTCCAATCTCACAATTTCCTTTTCAAGTAAATGTTTGTACTGAGTAGCATACAGCAGGAAGATTTGGTTTTAATTAATGCCATCCTTTCTGTTTGTGCTTTTCGGTTTGCATTATCTCTTCAAAGTTTCTTCAGAGAGCAGTGGATGAATTTTGCAGAAGCAGCTTTGAATCTACATTGAACCCTTTAAATTGCTATCAATAAATCACAAGTATAAAAAACTATATATATTTGATGCACTTCTATGATTGTAACATTTTTTGTGTATTCAATATTGTAATAAAGTATGATACCCAACATTTAAAAACATGGACTCAATTTTGATGCAAAAATTAATTGAATGGAACTGTCATTTGTCATGTTTGAACTTTATGCATAACATTGAATTTATTTGTTCAATTATGAAATATGTGTGCAATAATGATGAATTCTTATAAGTTACAATTTAGTAAATTTGAAAAAGTAAATTTTATTTCAGATTGATTTGAATAATCATGAACAAGAGCAAGGATTGTTAATATTCATATTGTATTCAGTAACATTTAGTTAACAGTGACTAAAAAATATGTCTTTAATTTTAGCTAAGAGCAACATTTTCTTGTTAAACTAATTAAATGCGGTAGAAACTTGTTACACCTCAAGGTTTGAGGGATATATTTTGCACTTGCCTCATAACTTAACCATGGTACAACATTATTCATTATTGCCTTCCCATTGGGCAACAAATTATAAAAATTAAAATGAAGAAAATGTGCATTTAACTTGGGTGTTAATGTTTGACAGCTGTACTTTACATGTTATATTTTTTTTCCCGTTATAGAACTTGGCCAAGAGAGGAGAAGAATTATAGTTACATTACATGAAAATTCCAACTTTGTTTTGTATATGCATATTAAATGCTGTCATAATTTCTTTTGTTGACTAAGGTTGCAGAGGGCTCAGGGCGATGAGACCCCTGGACCTGGAGAAAGGCACCCTTTTCAATCTTCAAAGTAATTGTGTGTTTAGTATTATAATTTGCATCTGCAATAGTTAATCAAGCATTCTTTCATAATTTAACACATATACATTACATGATATCAGGCCTGGCTCCTGGGGTAGGCAATCGCCTACCGCAGCAGATTTTAGGGGTAGAAAATTTCAAAGTTGAAACATTTTTTTCTTTCAAATATGAATAACTGTTTCAGAATCATAAGATTCACTGCTTCAATGCAGAAAAAAAAAAAAAAAAAAAAAAAATATATATATATATATATATATATATATATATATATATATATATATATATATATATATATATATATATATATATATATATATGTATATATATTGTTACGAATCCTGTAAATAGTAATTATTGTAGTAACGTAACCTGTAAATAGTTTCCCGTAATGAATATACAACCCCTTAACATATGGCGAAAGGATACGACCCCCCTATTTCCTTTTTGTTCATTGATAAAATTTGATAACGGTCTACTTTTTTTTTCCAGAAGCGTGTGGAATATTTGAGAGATTTCTTTTCGGTGTTTATATAAACGGTTACGCTGGATAAAGAGTTAGTTTCGATTGATATTTCGAACTGAGAAGATTTTTGCTCTGTTTATAGCGAGGCATTTCGCTGTGTTGTTTTCGTATTTGGAAGTAAATACGTGTGTAAACGTTGAGTTTACGGTGTTGTGTGATAATTGCTTAATTGCTGATGAATAATTAACCAGTTGTTGAAGATCTTTCCTGTACATAGTGTAAATAAATTTCCTGTGTTTTTATCAAGAACTGTGTCTTCATTTCAAGAAAGTGGAAGTCGCACCGAATCCGTTACAATATATATATATATATATATATATATATATATATATATATATATATATATATATATATATATATATATATATATATATATATATATATATATATATATATATATATATATATATATATATATATATATTTAAGACTGTGTACCAGTGCTTGAATATGCTAAACGTAGTTTGGAATTGAACTAGAAATTCAATTTAATTTTAGAGGTGGCAAATTGCATGATTTGAAAGTCTTTTGAAAATATTAATATCAGTTTCTATGGCATAAGATGCACTACTTTAATGTTAAAATTGAAGTGTGTACCAGTGCTTGGATATGCAAAAATCAGTTTGGAATAAAACTAGAAACTCGCTTTAATTTTAAGCTCTTTACTATTATTTTTATTTTATTAATATATTATTATTTTTATTATTCAATGGGGGGGAGGGGGCACTTGTCAATATCGTCTAGGAATGCAGAACTACTAGAGCCGCGCTATATGATATAAAAATAGTTTTTCACAATTCTTTAATCTTTTTGCTATCTACATAAGATTTAATTCAAAGGAAGCTGTAAAATGAATGAACATTATGGTCAATAGCCAGAAAGTATAAAATTCCATGCTGAGAATGATAATATGACTAAAAACCAAATGTTCTAGAAGAGAACTTTAATGCCCCCTAGTTGCAATCATTAAAAGTCCCTAATTTTTTTTTTTTTTTTTTTTTTGAGCAATCACGATTGTTTATTGTTCTCATTTGACCGTTTTTGGTGTCCGTGCCTTTTTCAACTTGGACCAGAAGCCTTTGCAGCACCACTGCCCACCGTCCTCTGCTGGCGGCGCGGCTGCTCCGGTTTTGAGCTATCCGCTTCTCATGGTTGGAGGCGTCCATGTCCTACACACACGCACGTTCACACACACACACATACACGACTTCACACACATACACACACAAGACTTCACACATATACACTCACACATACCTACGTGCATACACACAGGTCTACGCACACACACAACTATGCACAAGTAACCGCCCAGGAGGAGAGGCAGACTTGGGGGGACAGGAGCCGTTTCTAGAAACAATAACTCCAATGAGTAGGGTCCTGTCTCAGTTCGTGATTGCGAAAAACATAATTTGAATTCAAAATTTCAGAATTCAAATTTATTTTTTTATTTTTGTGAACAATTTAAAAAAAAAATTATTTTTTGTGTAGTCTTATAATTTTTTTTCTTGTCTATCCAATAAACAGACATGCTGCAAAATTTTGAAATTTGATAGTGAGCAGAGTTATTATATATAAGGGCTCATGTGAACAATTGAAGACTTTTTTTTTTTTTAATATCATAAAGTAAAGAAACTTAAACAAAAAATCTCAAAAAATTCCATGACATAAAGAAAATATTTAATAGGGACGTTTATGGGGAAGTTCGTCATTAGTTCATAGACTAGTATGCGTCTAACCTTAGTAAATGGGATGACTTACGAAAATTCTTAATTCCAATTTCCATTATTTTGACCTAAATTACCCTTCATCTTCATTTCAAATTTTAGCGTTTACACACTTTTTTTTTTTTTTTTTAAATTTTCTACAAACTACCTTCAGTTTCCACTAGTACAGCGCTGTACATATATAAACAAACCATGTCATGATTCACACCATGTGGTATATAAACCAATCTAATAAAATAATGTGTATAAACCAAAATATAGTCCAAGTGGTGTATACCAGCTAAGAAAATGTATATCTGAAAAACATAGAGCAGATCAAATTCATCTAAAGTCAAACCCAGTGGCGAATTTACCATATGTCGCAACTGTAAAGGGGATCCGAATGACGCACAAAAGTGCACATGATAAGTGCACTATGTTTTACATAGTTTTGTTTTAGAGAGGGCCTCCAACTTTGTATTCTGACGGACCCTAAATCTAAAACCGCAGCTGGTCAAACCATCTATTTTTCCCCCCAAAATCAGGGCCTGGTTAAGACATCAGGGAGCCGTGTGTAGTCAACTCTTACAATTTTAGCCATTGACGAAATCAGTTTGAAAAAAAAAAGCCGTTTGGGGCCACAGCCTAGTTGACCTATTCAGTAATCAGGCCCTGCCTGAAATTAAGTGAAAAATTAGGTATACCAATAATTACCAAAAATCGCAATCATGAAATCGAAACCTTTTGAAAAACCGCAATCAAAAAAACGAAAGCTTTTCATACACGAGTATAAACTTAAAACATTTCAATTTTCTTCATTTTAGTCCATTTATTTCCCCAAAAATGCAGTGAAGTTTTACTGATTTTCTTCAGACCATCTTACTGACCATATTCCTTGAATAGAGAGAGAAAAATTACCTTTTTTGCGACCTATATAAACGGAATTTAAAAAACTTTTATTTTCTAAATGTATTCATTTTCTGTTTTTATATTCTGTTTTGTTCTCAATTCCAGCGCACAGCAGTCCAGTTCCTGCACTTGTTTGCAATTTTTATTTATTATTATTATTATTTTTTTTTCAAAGATGTCCATTAAGAATGATGACGTACCCCTTCAGATGTTACAGAGCATCCACAAATTGTCCAAAACTTCTAAAAATCTCAATGGCGCAGTCTGCATCGTGTTTTTTCTCATTATCGACGGGATCCTGACTATTTACGCATTAATACAATGTCTAAAGACTTAGTGCAATTTTTTCTAGCCAAGCCACTATCTCTTATATCACTTTTTAAGTTAGAATTGAGGCCTTACCCCGAACCTAGACTAGTATATTCCTTATCACAGTAAAAAACAAAATAGCATAAAATATATTTTTTTGCATTCAGTTTTAGGAGCCCTGCGTTTTCAAAATATCCTGCTTCTTGTTTTTTAGAGACGGGACGTCAGTGTATATGTGTGTGTGTGTGTTTGTGTTTTTTTTTTTTTTTGAGCAATCACGATGGCTTATTGTTCTCACTTGACTGCTTTTGACGTTCCTTTGATTTTTCCCACCACCACCCTCCGCACCATCACCGTCGACGGGCTCCTCACGATGCTGCACCTCCAGCGAAAGTCGTCTCCAGGTTGCATCCATGTCCTACACACACGCACATACATACACAACTACACACACACAAACACATACCCCTACACAAACACATACACACACGCATACATACAGATACCCACACATACACACACAAAAACATCAACTACCCACACATTCATGCCTGCACACAGACACAAACACATATGCCTACACACACATACACCCCCCCCCCCACAGACACAAACACACATGCCTACACACACATACACATAACCCGTACACACAAACACATACCCCTACACACAAACACACACGCCTACATACACACACTCGTGATTGCGAAAAACATAATTTGAATTCAAGATGTCAAAATTCAAATTAATTTTTCTTCTTTTTTTTTGGGGGGGGGGAGCAGTTAAAGGTATTTTTCAACACTCATTTGTGCGCAAGTGATTTTTTTAAATAAAAATTTAAAATTAGGATAATTTTATATTCTCAAGTAGTTTAGATTATTCTGGAGGCCAAATAATTAAGCATTCAACCTTCATTTCTCGCGACATATCATCATCGTGAGCACATGAGCCCTAAAAATTGGGGGCACAGGGCCGCAGTCCCATCTATAGAGTCCCTATATAAAGTGAGTTTGGAGCATTCGATTCTTTCCCTACTCTTCTGACGATGCTCATGGAAGCATTAATTAAAATTTTACCAATTTTTCTCCGTTTCTTGTTCATAATTATTATTTTAATTGTCATTATCTGATTTTTAAGAAAAAAAGACTCTGCGAATGACCTGCTTGATCTGTACAATCAAATCACAGAAAACACCAAAAATAAATTGACATAAAACGTAAAAAAAAATAATTTAATTAAATTATGCGATGTTTTCTCTTGTTTACGATTTTTTCAAGACTTTTTTTACGTTTGTGAAAAATACTAATTTAAAAAATATTATTAATGTGAAGAATTTCTACTTATACCACTTTTAACTGTGACCAAGTTAAGTGCTTGTTCTGTCTTTATCCACATCTTTGAAGTGAATAATTAGAATCTTTCAACTGAGGGATAAGTTGCCAAATATGGTAACCCTGCAGTGTTTCCAGTTCCTATTATTAGTCGGACTAAATTTTAAATCATTGAGATAATATTTCCGATCATTTCCATTCAATCAAAATCACGAGAAATACGCAGACGACAATCTATTACGATTTATCTTTCTTATTGTTGCATTAATAAAGCTATTTTTATTAAAAAAAAAAAAATCAACACCTCTCGGAGCGATTGGCGTCAAAATTGAACCAAAGCCTGTTTACATATGGATTCACATATATTCCAAATTTCAACCAGAACGTAGCATTACTTCTTGAGATAGGGCACTCACAATGGAAAAAAAGAACGGGCGATTGCGCTACCCCCTTTTTAGCTGTTGACACCAAAATAAAATCAGCTCTTATACCCACTAAGGACTACTTGCCGATCAATTTTTCTTTCATTTTGTTCATTATTTCTTGAGATACAGTAGTCACAATTGACGACAAAAAAAACGTTCTATAGCTCAACCCCCGTTTGAGTTATTGACACCAAAATTGAATCAGCACCTGTTCCTGTTAATGGCAACATATGGACCAAATTTTGTCTGATTCCGCCAGTTACTTCCTGAGGAATAGCAAGCACGCGTAACTCAAAAAACGTCCCATTGCTCCACCCCCCTTGGAGGAATTCGCGCCAAAAAACAATGGGCACAAGTTCACATAGGGGCACATATGTGTACCAAATTTCGTTCGATTTCATGCGGTAGTTTTTGCTGTAGAGCGGCCACAAAAAACTGGTCACACACAGACGTGACACACACACACACACATACATACACACACACACATACATACATACACACACAGACAGACAGACATTTTCCAAAAATAGTCGAAATGGACTCAGCACACCTCAAAACGTTCGAATCCGTCAAAATTCGAAATTCGAAAATTTGCACAAATCCAATATTTTCTTCTATGTATTAGACATAGAAGAAAGTAAAAATCTGTTTATTTGTACTAAAAAACATTGGTTATTTCTTGTTAATAATATTATTAAAGTTTAAAATAGGTGGTGACGATTGTCAAAATAAGTTTATCAAGTTACTCAACCATTATATTTTTATTTTAGCAATTAAATAAAATTTAATAGCTAAATGGGATAATTTAATAGCTAAGTTTATGGGGAACAATAGGTTTTAAGAGTCCGTGAAGTAAAACAGCTGAAAAACTAGTATGTTGTGGCCATCACGAAACTTTCTTCTATATTTTTCCTTTTTCTGATCCCTCCCCATGCTTGACGAGGAAGCAATATTCCTAACAGAAACAAAATTACACATGCAAAAACTTGACGACCATCCCAATGTCTGAATTATTGTAAAAGCAAAGCAAAGAGCGAAAACTGAAAGTTACTTTAAAAGCCTTACTTGAATTCATTACAAATATTTTATTTATTAACAAACATAAGATGGCAACAGTTAAAAATTTTAAATCATTGAGATAATATTTCTATAGACCATAGACTAATAATAAGAGTAGACCGAGCTTTCTCAGACTTGCTGATGAAAAAAATTGGTTCATGGATACATCATGTGACTAGTGGAAAGGCTTGGCGAAAACTTTCTCAGCATGGTTGCTAGATGGCAACATTATCTATAGTTTTGCGCTCGACATGTATTTTAAGACGTAATGTGTTTTCATTATATATTTTTTTTCCAAGTGCAGAGATTGAACTGTTTTTCTTTTAGTTATGCATTATTTTGACATTCGTAATTAGTTTTTGATCACAGTTTTCAGTAACTTTTATTTCATTTGGAAATCCTACGTCAGCGTTGGCGTGAACGGAATGGCGTAAACGTTTTGGGTTAACGCAAAAATGTACTAATCGGTATCTTAAATTGAAATTGTATGTAAAAATCTTACCGTTTGCCGATTCTTTTTGGGCGTTTGCATCTTTAATTGCTTAGAGAGTTATTGAAATTGACTAAAGAAAATGCACAGTACTATCTAAACGAAAAACTCACTATATTAACAAAATATTTACAACTTAGAATAACAAATTTACAAATAGGATTTCATAAAAGCTCATTCTTCCGTATTCCATCAATTCTATTTATTTTATTTCTCGCTCGCGTTGATCGTCTGCTTCGATCAACGCCCGCTGTTGCTAGGATATCCACCAGTCACATGGTTTGGTTTATGAGCAGCAAAAGGGTTGCCATAGCTCGGTCTACTCTTATTATTAGTCTATGCCATAGACTAATAATAAGAGTAGACCGAGCTATGGCAACCCTTTTGCTGCTCATAAACCAAACCATGTGACTGGTGGATATCCTAGCAACAGCGGGAGTTGATCGTAGCAGACGATCAACGCTCGCGAGAAATAAAATAAATAGAATTGATGGAACTCGGAAGAATGATCTTTTATGGAGTCCGATTTGTAAATTTGTTATTCTAAGTTGTAAATATTTTGTTAATGTAGTGAGTTTTTCGTTTAGATAGTATTGTTTATTTTCTTTATTCAATTTCAATAACACTCTAAGCAATTAAAGATGCAAGCCCCCAAAAAGAATCGGCAAACGGTAAGATTTTTGCCAACAATTTCAATTTAAGATACCGATTAGTATAGTTTTGCGTTAACGCAAAACGTTTACGCCAACTCTGACGTAGTAGTTCCGAATGAAATAAAAGTTACTGAAAACTGTGACCAAAAACTATTACTAATGTCAAAATAATGCATAACTAAAATTAAAAAAAAAAACAGTTCAATCTCTGCACTTGGAAATTTTTTTTAAAATGAAAACACATTGTCTTAAAATACATGTCGAGTGTCAAACTATAGATAATGCTGCCATCTAGCAACCATGCTGCCAAAGTCTTCGCCAAGCCCTTCCACTAGTCACGTGATACATCTATGAACCAATTTTCTTCATCAGCAAGATTGAAAAAGCTCGGTCTACTCTTATTATTAGTCTATGAATATTTCCGATCATTTCCATACAATTAAAATCACGAGAAATACGCAGACGACAATCTATTACGATTTATCTTTCTTATTGTTGCATTAATAAAACTAATTTTATTCGCAAAAAAAAAATCAACACCTCTTGGAGCGATTGGAGTAAAAATTGAACCAAAGCCTGTTTACGTATGGATTCACATATATTCCAAATTTCAACCAGAACGTAGCATCACTTCTTGAGATAGGGCACTCACAATGGAAAAAAAGAACGGGCGATTGCGCAACCCCCTTTTTAGATGTTGACACCAAAATAAAATCAACTCTTATACCCACTAAGGGCTACGTGTCAAAAAATTTTTGTTTGATTCCGTTCGTTATTTCTTGAGATACAGCTGTCACAATTGACGACAAAAAACGTTCTATAGCTCAACCCCCGTGTGAGTTATTGACACCAAAATTGAATCAGCACCTGTTCCTGTTAATGGCAACATATGGACCAAATTTTGTTTGATTCCGCCAGTTACTTCCTGAGGAATAGCAATCACGCGTAACTCAAAAAACGTCCCATTGCTCCACCCCCCTTGGAGGAATTCGCGCCAAAAACCAATGGGCACAAGTTCACATAGGGGCACATATGTGTACCAAGTTTCGTTCGATTTCATGCGGTAGTTTTTGCTGTAGAGCGGCCACAAAAAACTGGTCACACACAGACGTGACACACATACACACACACACATACACACACACATACACACACACACAGACAGACATTTTCCAAAAATAGTCGAAATGGACTCAGCACACCTCAAAACGTTCGAATCCGTCAAAATTCGAAATTCGAAAATTTGCACGAATCCAATACTTTCTTCTATATAGAAGAAAGTAAAAAACAATGAAAATGGAAGAGCAGGATGGGGAGGGGGGGGGGGCAATATTGTTATACCAAATCCAAATTATTTCTAAGGAATAAGAGAAAACAGAGGCATGGATTAAAACGAAAAATATACATTACTGAAGTTTAGTGCATTTGTGCTCAGGCATTCCAACTCCTTTAAATGACTGCTTTTGACAAAGATTCGTTTTTTTTTTTTTTTTTGTATTATTTTATGGAATAAACTAAGATGACTTTAATAAGAGTCCCCTGCTCGTTTCGCTACGCCGCAGACCCGGGTTTTATGCCAAAGTTCGGCACGGTCAACTCGGCCTTTCATTTCTTCAGTGGGTCGATAAAACGAGTACCAAGCGTGCTTGGAACCTAAACACTAGGGGCTGCGCGTTCGGCTGACCGGAACATCTGATTTTAGCACCCCAGTGCCAATTGTTAGTTCATAAGTTTTGTTGATTTTAATTTCAAGGATATAAAGCTAGCAATACGTTTTTTAAATGAATAAACATGTAAATATAGGATCGAATTGAAAAAGTTTAAAATTTCGGGGGAGGGGGAATGAAATGAGATGGAAGTGTAACTTTTTTTTTCTAGCAAATACTTGGTAATAGATTAATAGCAGATTAAAGTAACAGAAATAGCAATACCTCCGTAGTCAACGTGTTAAATAACACTAGCCTACACTCCAGGCTCCCTCGTCAAGGGCGCCCATATAGGGGGGAAAGTGGGAGCTCAACCCCTCCCCTCCCTTAGATATTGGAACCTCCTTGCTTTTAGTACTTTTTCTTTGCAAAAATGAAAAAACCTTTCTTCTCTAGCCATCAATGAATAATTTATTAAAAATGTCACACTTCAAAAAGTCTAATCTGCACTGAAATCGGTTTCTATGGGGAAAATATATCCTGCTAAACCATGAAAAAATATCTGAGCGCCCCCCCCCCCCCCTATTTTTAAAATTATACATATGGGCGCTCATGTTCCCGTACCTACCGCTTACACATGGTTTCATTGGTCAGATAGGACCCTGAAAACAGTTAAGTTTCTTTATCCAGACCAGGAGCTGGGCAATCCCGGATCCAGCACCCTAGAAGATATCAATTTGGAATGGAAACTTGGAGGTCTTCGTGATCACGACTGATTAAACGTGACGTGAACCTGTCACCATTAGCGTACACGGAGGATCTCCGACCGCTGCATCGAACCCGCGATCCTGCAGTTGCGAATTCAACGCCCTACCGATCAGAAGAATACGGCCACATGTTAAGAACATGCAAAGGTCGCTGTATCATTTACCTGGGGACCCTACTCAATGGACTTCTTTTTCCCACTAATGGATTTTACCGCAACGCTGTAATTGAATTCTTGACTTCAAAATTCAAATGATTGCCTGGGACTTGATACTGGATGGTATGTTTTGGATGTTGCGTGCTGGATAATGTTATCGCTTAAAAAGGATGTGTGAAATCGAAAAGGTCGTTAATAAATAATTCGATTTCGAGGTGCATGGACGCTACCATCCAAGGGGAGGAACATGCTAGCGGAGGCTCGTGGACTAGAGGACATGGACGCGCCACCACCTAAGGAGGAGGGACATGCTCGCGGAGGCCCGAGGACCAGAGGACATGGGCGCCACCCTTGAAGAAGATGGACACGCTCATGGAGGACCGTGCACCAGAGAAGTTTGCATCATAAGTATAAAAAAATGCAATCAAAGAAAATCAATTATTGTCAAGTAAAAACAATAAACAACCGCGATTGCTCAAAAACATATTTATATAAACTTTTTTATTTTACTTTTTTTTTTAATTCAGCAATTGTGAATTACTTATTGTTCTCACTTGACCGTTTTGGGCGTCCGTTCGTCCTTTGATTTTATTTTTGCCACCACCGGTGGATTTTTGGAGGGACTCCACCTCGTCCACCCCCTCCCCAGTCCCCATACTGCTACTACAGCGGACACCGTCTCCAGGTTGCATCCATAGCCTACACACACGCAGAGGCCTACACGCACACACACGCCTGAACATACACACGCGCCTGCACACACACACACGCCTGCACACACACACACGCCTGCACACACACTCACACACCTACATATACACGCCTGCACACACACACACGCCTGCACACACACACACACGCCTGCATACACACTCACACACCTACATATACACGCCTGCACACAACAACATGCCTGCAGATAGACTTACACGCACACGCCTACATACACACACAAACTCGTGATTGCGAAAGACATAGTCAAAATTAAAATTAATTTTTATTTATTAATTGATTTTCCAATTTTTAAAAAATTATGTGAATAATTATTTATTTATTTAATTTATCTTAAAGCGACTTCTAAGACGTATTTCTATTTAATTATTCAGTTCAAAAGTTGCATTTTTCTGATCACAATATTTCTGCAGTTTTGTATTTGCCCTCTGCTTAAAATGCAGTTATTTTTACTTTCTTTCTTATTCAGTAAAAGTACTTACTTTCTTTCTTATTTAGTATCATTAAAAACATGCTTAAAAATATTTTTAAAGTATTAAAAAGTTTTTGTTTTTAAATTATTGCAACTTTTTTTTTAAAGTCGACGGGGGGGGGGGGGACTTCTTGCCAATTCAGGTAAACAAGCGATGGAATAATTTTAATCGTGATGTATTTTGCAGTTCTTTAAGATATTTTGTAATTTTTGAATATGTTTAATTAATCCAATTTAGTTTTTATAAGTCAAGGATGAAGAATGCCCCCAAAAATAATATAAACACCTAAATATAATAGAAAACAAAGTGATATATGTTTAAATTTATTATAAATAACTAGTAAAAAAGTTAATATAAATAAAATGTTTATTTATATTAACTTTTGTCCCCCCCCCCCCTTGCCGGCACCCATGTGCACTTCTCTTATTTCCTGCGGAAATAATAGGCGTCACATCATTGTCGTACCAGTAAAATTACAAAAGTATAAGAAAAAAGAAATGAATGAGTTAAAAAAAAACAAAAACAGCGAGACTAAAACAACGTAAATCCGCTTATTTCAGACCGGCTGAAGAAAACGTAGCTCCACCCATTCCGATGACATCATAAGGCAACGTAGCTGTGACGTCAGTGGTAGACCGTTGCAGATTTATCCGAACGTCGATTGGCGAGTGATGTGGCGCATCTCAAAAAAAATTAAACTGTCCATGAACGAGACCTTCTCAAAAACGAAAGAAGGTCGGGGGGGGGGGGGGGGAGAATCATCGAATGCCCATGTCTTCTTCCTTATTGCCCCCTGGAAATATTATACTGATTTGGATTAAGCGTAAATCCAGGGCCCCGTAGCCCCCTCCCCCTATCCTTCAATAACCAACGATAACCTAAAACCTACTGTGTTTTGGGGACTTTAACTTTGAGAAAATGTATAGGAAGAAAACCCTAACGCATAACTGTGCTCAAATATTACTTTATAACCTTCTTACCGGTTTAAGTGCTCAGATTTTATTTAATGACATCCCTGTGACTCCCTCAAAAACCAAGTAGCTGCATGGATTGTGTCTGATAGCCCCTGAACATGAAGCCTTTAATGCAGCAAATCTTTATTCGATATTGCTTTTAAATCAGTCGCTGGAATGTTCTACCTAATTTAATTAATATTACTATAACTACATTAAATTTTAAATAAGAAGAATTTTCTTCTACTTAGGTTGCGTTCGACGAACCTCACCGGTCTACCGGTAAGTAACCAGTTACTAACCGCGGCGTTCTATGATCAACCGGTTACCACAGCGGTTACCATTCTAAGCAATTGATTGGAGCACGTGATCATTAGCTGTCACGTGATTAACTAACCGGTCGCTCCCGGTCGTGCTCGTCGAACGCACTCTTATAAAGAGCATTCACTGACGGTTCTGGAGTCCCTACTGGTTCCACTGTCAAACCATCCCTTTCCTCCACCTCTTTTCTCTCTCCTCAAAGGGCAACCGCCGTCACAGCAGCTCGAACGAAAAGAAAGGCAAGCTGCTGATTTCTGTAGTAAACTGAAAAGCAATGTTCGCTCTGTAGCGCATGACAAACGAATGGTGTGTACAGTATGGCTGGAGCTAAGTTTCAGTACGATGAGAGTGGAAGTACATTCTTTTACTTTTTACTGTCTTTTGAAGCTTTAGTTGTCATTCCTTGCACCTATTATTTTTGGCCCAGAGCATCCGGAAAACGTAAGTCAAACTAGTCATCCCGAAGCCGTGAATGTGCAACGTGTAATATGCAATAATTATGTATACGTGTGATTATACTCATTTAATTTACTTCAGGGTTGTTTTTGTTAGTGACGTTGAAAATTAAGCTTCTAAATTTTCATCTGACATTAAAATTTGCTTTCTTGAAAGTCTTTTCTGCCATCACCGATAATCTTCCTTGTCCGCAGTCCATAATTTGTTTTTGTTTACATAAACAATGTTAAAGAGATTCTTTTGTAGATTCGTCTTGCTTTCTTTTGTTTGCTGACAATTCTTTCGAGCACGAATTTATCTTCTTTTTTCCTTGCTTTATGGTATCATTAAGTGTTTATAATGATTTTATTGCAAAATGTAAAGTCATTTGCGAATTTAAAATTTCGCTTCACACGAAAGTTTCAAAAAGAGAAAGTATTTTTTATGTGCTAAAAATGCATTGTTTTCACTAAATACTACATGTAACACAAAATTTATGGTCATTTGATGTATGTGAAGGAATTATTCAATATGAATATATGCTGCTCTGTTGGTTTGTAGAAGTTCAGTTTTATCCGTGTTTTTTTTTTTTTTCCCACTAGGATAGAGAGTTCGAATTTTCTTTTAATACTTTGAATGGAATATGTTAGCCTTTTAAATGTTGTATGTTTAAATTTTTCTTTACTTTCAGAATTCAAAATTTCTTTTCATTCTTTGGACGGAATATGTTAGCGTTTTCAATGTTGCATGTTCTAGACCAGCGCTCCGCAACCCGTCAATTGCTGACGGGTTGCGGGGCAATTTCGAGCCTATTTTCAGTTGATCGCAACAATATTTTCCCCTTGGTTTCTATCGGAGTGTCATTTTTTGAAACAAAATTAGGTTTAATGTCCAAATTATTTGAAAATTTTCCAATTTTTATGTTTAGCGGAACTTTTTATGGTCAATATTTTATCAATTTTAAAACAAGCAATATGCTTCTGGGTGAATATATTTCTATGCGAGTTAACAGTGTATCATTATTTTATCAAATTAAAGCAACTATTTAATAAGTAGTAAAGTCTATTTTGATAAGATTTTGCCTACAATTTGAAGTCGGCATAACTTCAACTTAACCGCGAATACAACAAAACAGTTTAACACACCCCACCCAAGTCGATCTTTGTATTTTCCAAACTTGGAAAGTAGATCTTCAGTCAATTTTGGTTGCCGACCGCTGTTCTAGACTTTGTGTGTGTACGTGTTTGAATTTATTAACTATACTGCCATGGGAAGGTAAAGGGCAGTTGGCAGTAATTACAAATTTTTTTTTTTTCAGTCATTTGTTGTAATTTAGCTTTATTGTGCATGCTTGCTTATTTAGTTTCCATTGAAAATAAAGAACAAAGAAAACCCCAAATTCAACATTTCCCTTTTGTTAGTATAGAAAGCAAAAGCATTACTTAAAGTATCTCAGAACCTCGTTTCTGCAAATACTGGGCTTTATCTTACTGGCAGTATAGATCTTTAGTCAACTCATTTGGATTAAAGGGTGTTTTCATCAAAGTATGTACTCTATATAAATTATTTTAAAACCACAACAGAATGTGTTCACATTGATATCTAAAGAGTGATGAAAGTTTTTTTGGTATTATTTTAGCTGTTTGTTAATACTTTATTGCTTGCCATTAATTCTTCTGTCAAAAAGAAACATCATACAGATCACCGTTTATCCACCAAATCATCAATGCATTTCTCTCAAATGATATTTTTAATAATGGACAGTTTTAGATCACTATATTTTAGTTTTTAAGTATTTTTAAAATTAAGAACTGCCAATCCAGGATTTTTTTCCCCTCACTACCTATTTTTATGAAAGTTATTTTATTTTATTTTTTATCAGCATTGTTTTTGTGATTTTTTTCAAGGCACAATTCTAATTTTTGCAAAAGACAACTAAATTTAGTTTGAAATGTGCAGTCGTTCAAATACCATTGTATTTCAGCTTTGTATTGTGTACAATTCAGGAAATCATCAGAGAAAAGGCCCCAAAACAGATGCTCAAAGATTGAGATAAAATTGCTTAAATGTATTCACTGCGAAAAAATAAGTTAAAATACTGCAAAATTAGTATTTTATTTTAAAATTTTGTTTTAACAGATAAAAACATTTTCTTTTTTAAAATGCCAATTTTTGGAGACTTTCGTTTTTTAAATTTTTTTTGACTGTCGATTTTCAAAATTAGTTTTGGAAGCTGCTTATTTTATTACTTGATTTTTTGTGAATGTATTGATTTAAAAATCTAATTTTTGAAAAGTACCGAAAAACACAAAATACTGAAAGAGTAAAGCAAAAGTTAGGTACCTATGTTATTAATGACACAAGACTAAACTGTACTATGTTAACTTTATATTACATTTTCTGATTGTGTGAGTTATTGATAAAATGTTGTTTGTAGTACTCTAGTAACATCGTTGAAAAATACCATAGTTTTTTTTTTGCAAATGTACATGCTTCTATTCATAGGGTGCTGGTTTCTGCAGTCACGTGATGCCCATTTTTAAATACCCGGGATTAGATGTCTTGGTGTTGCTCTGAGGCAATAATATTTATTTATTTACTAGCAAAAATACCCGGCGTTGCCTGGGTCAGTAATAAATATGAGAAAAAATCGTTATTTGCTTTTGTTTTCTGTTTTAAGTGAAAGAATTTAAAACACATCTTTTTGACGTGATTAAAAATCGAGTTTTTTCCTTACCCATAAAACTAAAATAGCCATAAGGTATAAAGAACAAAATAGTATTGATTTAGAAACGAAAGCACTATATTTAAGCATACACAAATTTCCAAAACATGAAATTAATCTTCTCATGTTTAAAAAGATTAATCTGTTGATACTTTTTTTTTTAACATGGAGTCTAAAACCTTCTCTGCATGGCTATTGAAGTACGAAGTTTTTTAAAAAAAATGTAGCCGCGCTCATAATCCCCTTGTACTTGCTTTAGTTATTTTGGGAAATTTCAATCATTGTGGGCTCTTGGTGCGATTTTACCGAATTTGCGAAAGTCGTTTTGGGGTACCTTCGAAGATGCTCCCCCCTTCTTTTTTACTTTGTAAAACGATATGATATTAACTTTCATTACAGAGATATCGTCACCAGATGCTGAGATACTTTCGGTCACCATAAAATGGCGGGTAAACAGTTTCATCCGAAATGTTTCCAAAATAAGTAGTAAAATCTGGTGATTGTTTTGAAATTGTGCAAAAAGGAAAATTAATGGAAGTTTTTGTGCTGTTTATGGATTTGCCTAATTTAGTTGCTGGATTATTTAACACAGTAAAAAAAGTCTTTTGAAAATTCTTTGATTGGTGATATTTTGTTTACATGGTGAAAGCGGAGAAACATTATGACGTAGTCTTCGGCTTCAAAAACAGCGACGTTGAAAAAACTGCCAAATGCATCAGCTACGGAAATCTTTCTGCAAAAATTTTGGCGATCTGCTGGTTGATTGGATAATGAGTAAGTGTTCAATCAGCATAAATATTAATAAAAACCATTAATTACATTAAAGTTCCGTTTAAGTGGAAAATGATCAGCCAATTCATGTATTATTTGCCAATCTTGTGCAAAAATCTTACTTCAAGATTTTGACTTGAGAAAAGCCTTGAACAGTCACGAAAAGCAAAGATAGTCAACAATACAACAACTGTCGCTATCGACAGGGAGTTGAGATGATACACTAAATACTGTATTAAGTTGAGGAAAGCCTTCGAACATGGAAGTAAAAAGCTCATAACTCGTTTTTTATTCTACTTAGAAATTTTGAACAGGTGCCATCTTCAGCAGAAAAATCAGAGCTTTCGATGGACATATAATGTAAATATGTGCAAGTATATTTTCATCCCAATATTAGAGAATTTATACAAAAATTGTGTTTTATTGCCCCCCTAAGGGGGTTTTGCCCCCCATAACGGGACGAAAACTACCCTATGTGTTATTCTGATGCATAAGCTATATTATTGTAAAGTTTCATCAAAATCCGTTCAGTAGTTTTTGCGTGAAAGAGTAACAAACATCCATACATACATCCATACATCCAAACAGACAAACTTTCGCATATATAATAGTAGTAAGATTATATGATCTAGTGCTTCTTTTGTTACATGGTTGTTATATGCCATTTGTGACACACTGAATTTGCCAATGTTTGTATTGTTAATTTAAGTTACAATTAACAATACAATTGTAACTAACAATTGAATTGTACTAATTGTTGTGGTTAATGAAATTAAATGGTTTTATCTAAGTTAAAAAAAATAATAATAATTAATATTAC
Source organism: Uloborus diversus (assembly GCF_026930045.1). Taxonomy (NCBI): domain Eukaryota; kingdom Metazoa; phylum Arthropoda; class Arachnida; order Araneae; family Uloboridae; genus Uloborus; species Uloborus diversus. Next base: position 3,333,390 of record NC_072736.1, on the reverse strand, counting down.
TAAAATAATTTATGCAATATCTTTATTAATGCATTAAGTCCAGGATCCGATTACATCAAGAGGCCCTAGACCATACACTTTTTCGGGGCCCCTGTGTAGTCAATATTCAAAATTTTAGCCATTGGTTAAAACAATCTTGGCCATTTGAGGGCCCCTAAAAAGTGGGAGCCCTAGGCCACGGCCTAGTTGGTCTATTCATAAATCAGGCCCTGACTAAGTCATTAAAGTTTTGAGTGAAACTCTGGTCCTGGGTAAGTTTATAATCATTTTTCATTTTGTTGCTAAAAGTTTATATTCATGACTTTCATATGTAAAAATATTTTCTGCAGCGGAGCAGAAACGTGACAAAACCCTCTGTCATTGTGAAAACTGCAGCATAAAAAACAGTCGTTTACGTTCCCGGGAGCCATGGAGGAAAGCCAAGCAACGTTTCATGTGAGCATTTTTTTAATATTTTCCCTGGTTTTTGTGACAAGACTTTCTTTCTAAATCATACTCTTTCAGAAAATAATTACTTTTTAAATGAATGTACTTTTTTTTTTAATTTTTAAGCGTGGAAAAGCAAAATCAGGTCTTATAAAGTCATAAGGGGAAAAAAAATCTCATGTTCCTTTTTTTACTTCCTGAAGATATACATTCTATAAATTATTTTATTTGTAAATAGGAAAGTTCTATAATGTTTTTACATGACTAGTTGATGTGCATTGGATTGCATGTTATTATTTTGTGAATTGTAACAGGGCTGGAGAGAGGACAATTCCTGTTCATTAACTTTAGTGGTTCGCTAGCTCTTTTTTCCGTATAGTTACTTATTTCTATTTATTTTCCACTGCTTAACATCTTGAAAAAAGAATTTAGAATTACTTCAATAATAAATGGGCATTTTTTGAATTTTGTGCATGTCAACTTGGTGTTAATAACTATTTTTCTTAATAATGATTGAACTTAAATTTTTTATTGCACTGCCTACAGCAGTGGTGCTGCCCAACCTGCGGGTCAGACGTGGCCCTCAAAGCTGATCCATGTGGCCCTTTTCTGTGGTCAATATTTATGAATTGCAAACTATGCTCTGCAAGCGTCCAGCACAATAGATAATCTTTATTCATTATTATGAATTAATGCTGATGAAGTCAAATAGTTAGAAATTGGTTTTTTAAAATGCAGATTGAAGCTTCATATTATTAAAATAAGCACATAAGTAATGATAAAAACAGTTCTTGGTTTGTAATTTTCTTTCCTTTTCTATGTTTTCCCATGTTATGTATAGAAAAGATTTAAATATGTTTTGGCCCACAATGATTCATTTTAGAATCAGATGTGGCCCTCGGGTAAAATAAGGTTAAGCATACAACATTAAGAGTTTTCTTTCTTTCAGAAAATTTCTACTACTGATTGGTTGGACTGCTTTCTTTCTGACAGCTTACAAAGTGGCTCATTTACAACATGATTATGTAGCTTACGACCCATTTGAAATTTTACAAATAGACCCGGTACTGTTTTCTGGTTTTCATTTTCAAAGTTTATTTTTTCTCTTGACTGTTAATTTTTAAAATGTTTTTCATACAGTTTGTGACATTAAAAATTATATTAGAATTAATCTGCAGCTGATTATTTTTTCCAATTTATTAGTAATCTGCCAATTTACTTATTGGTGCATCCCTATTGTAAACATAGACTAATGTAAGCATTTCTTTAACCATAATTTACTTTTTGCCTTAAAATGTTTTATTATTTTTTTTATGGACATTCAGTTTATTGGTAGGTAAAACTCTGCAAATACATAACTGTCTAAAAATACTTGCATTGCCAGCCATTAAAAAAAATGGTTTATTATTATTAGTATTTGTTTTATTTTTAAATATTTTTAGCCTTTAAGAATACATAAATTTATATAAATATTATAAGCAACCTAATACCAGCCTCTTATGTGCGTCATGATAACAGATGAATTTCTTTCTGCAGGCCTCATCCATGGCTGAAATCAAAAAAGCTTACAGGCGTTTAAGTTTAATATATCACCCTGACAAAGAAACAGGAGATGAAAAACAATTTATGATGATAGCAAAAGCTTATGCTGCGTAAGTGATAAGAAATAATTATTATTAATACCTTCTCTAAATGTGTTGCTGTAAAAATTTTGCCGTAATTAATTTTATGTCTTTATACAAACAAAATCAATCAAGTAAAGTAAAAGTTGTTTTTTCCCCTAAAACAGTTGATTTGTATCTTTTAGCTTAACTGATGAAGAAGCAAGAAAGAATTTTGAAGTGTACGGCAATCCTGATGGACCTGGAGGTAAGTTTGTGCCATATCATAATTTTTTTCCCTGTTCCTATTTCCAGGGGTAGAAGTAGTCTTATGTATCCTATATTTCCTATGTTTTCAAAAAAAAACATCAAAAGTGTCCTGTATTTCCTATATTTTTGCCAATTGTCCTATATTTCCTATATTTATATAGTTTGTTATATAGGAATATTATAAGATTTATAGAAAATGACTTTTGAAAAGCCTTTAGGTTACTCTACTTGATTTGCACTTTATCTCACAAGTTGACAAAAGATAATTAAAGCTGCTTAAAAACAAGATACATAAGTATTTTTTTTTTTTTTTTTTTTGAAATGTCTGCCTTCACCCGTCTGCTTAAATTTTGTTGTAAGTGTAGAGTATTTTTGACAAAATTTAAAGATTATTTTAAGAGAAGGCTTCAGTTATCCATATTTTTATGACAAGCTCTCCCAACTTTTGATAAAACACTTTGTTAATGAATCTTCACTAACAACAAAATGTGGTAAAGATTCAGCTATTATTAATACAAAAAAAAGATCTATTTAAAATATTTAAATGTAGGTAATTATGCAAAAAAAAAAGAGAGAGAGAGAGAATAAGAAGAGAGTATTAAATGTAAATAGATTTCAGATTGTTTAAATTTGTTTTAAATTATTTTTTGTATATAAGTAAGTTTCTTTTCTTATTATATTATTCTTTCAGGAACAGGAAATTCATTCTAAGTATCATTTTTATTCGGGTTTTTAAACTGTATGCAGTATGATTCATTTAAATCATTGATAATAATTGGTGCAAAAATAATTAGAAGAAATAAACTATGTATTGTTTATTTTTTCACATCAAAATCATTCATAAAACATGTCCTATATTTGTCCTATATTTTTTCGTTGAAAATGTCATATATATTACAAGTCGACCACTTCTACCCCTGTATTTCATTTTAACTTATTTCATCGAAACATCTTTTGCTGAATTTTTGAGTAAACTCTTCAAAGTTAAACTGAAGTAAGTACAGGAAGTGATAAAAGTTAGAGGAAATGATTCAGTGAAGCAAGTTTTTTTTTTTTTTTGTTTTTTTATTGCAAAGGCACTTGACCAAATACATTCATTTGTCCCCTTGTATCATACAGTGACACAAAAATCCTTCTGCATTTCCAATAACAAGCATAGATGTCTCTCCCAAAGAGCATCTCCAATTCGTCAAGTTATTACCATTCATATTGGTAGTTTCACTGTGATTTCCAGTGGAATTTGATGAAAATAATTGTTCATTGCTTCATTCTAGTCATTCTTTCACAGATATGTCTATATCAGGGTTGGGTTTTAGACTGTCCAAAACTGGTTTAGGACAGGACAGATGGTTTATACTGTCTAAAACTGTCCAAAACTATGCTAAAGCTGAAGCAGTGTAATCTAATCAATTTGTTTTTAGTGCAATATTCGTAATACATAAATATAGATATTAATGAGGTTGAATAAATGAGTATTTGAAAATATTTTTCTCCAAAATGTTCATTTAAAAAATATTTTACTTAAAAAAAATGGCAATAACTATTACTTAAAAATTTCCTTATGTAACAGTTGGTAGAGTTATGAAAGAAAATTCACAACATTACCAAGACAACTAATTTCAGGTTCATTTATAACTCAAAGGAACGTTATTAAATGCATAATATTGAGGGGGGGGGGGAGCTTAGTTTTTAAATGGATTTTGCAAATAAGTTTTACATAATGTTTTAACAAAAATTATTTTTTAAATCATAGATTAAAGAACAAATTAATGATTAAACATTTAATTATAAAACTTGTGCTATGCTTTTTTTTATTTCATATTTTTAATATAATACATTCTTTAACTACAAAAATTTGTAATTTATTGCATTTAAGTCAATTATTGCACTATATTTTAAATACTTTCTTTTGCACTCATGCATAAATGTCAAAAAAATTGATTAATGGGAAAAAAAACTCCTGCATACAAATTGAAATTTTTAATGCAGAATTTAATTTCTACGTTTCTCAGCTGCATAAATAAGTTATATATATATATATATATATATATATATATATATATATATATATATATAATAACGACTCTGTTTAACGACTTTCAAGGTACCACAAAAAATCGTCCTTAAGTAGAAAACGTCCTTAAATAGAATGCATTTAACACTATAGTGGACCATTTGGGACCCTGAAAAGCCGTCGTTAAATAGAGAAAGTCGTTAAATAGAGAGTCGTTAAACAGTGATCCTACTGTATATATAACTTATTTATGCAGCTGAATAAATATATTAAATAGTCAAAAAAATAATTTTGACATATGGTGTTCTGTTTTTGATATTTAGTCACAAAATAGTTTTGGACCCTTTTGGGCACAAGGGTTTTGAACAGGATGGTAAAAACCTGGTCAATCCCTTTTCATTTGCATAAACATAGGGAAATTTGGTTACTAATATCAAAAAAATAAAATAAACTCATGCATACAAATTGAAATTGTAACCAAGAATTCAACTTCTATTTAACTAGATTAAAATCAGCTGCACTAATAAGTTGAATGTTCTTATTGAATAAATGTTCAATATAAAGCATTACTTTGATACATTTTATTCTGTTTTTAATGTTTTCTCACAGAATACAATTTTTTAAAAATATAGTTTTGGACTGTTTTGGACACAAGGGTGTTGGATAGGACGGTAAAAACCAGGGTTTTACTTTGGTTTTTACCTTAGTGTCCAAAACCTTGCCAACCCTGGTCTATATACATAAATGGCTACTTCTGTATGTAAGGATGTCTGGCGTAATCTTTTAAACTACTGGACCGATTTTAACCATTTTTTCACCATTGATAGCTACATTCTCAGGGCACTAGAAATAAGCGGTTGTGGGTCACATTTTGCGACCAACAATTTTGATTTGACACCCAGATTTCCAACTTTTGACTTCAAAAGATTGACTCCTTTGGATCACATTGAAGCTTTTCTTTCCTGTCTCATCATGACTAAGACATGTAATTGACCCAAAGCATAATTAAATGTGAAATGCAATCAATTTGTCTTTAAAATATCACTTTATTTTGTATATTTTGCATATCGTTTTAAATATGCTATTAGTACTATGTAGTATTTCAATTTATTATTATTATTTTTTTCATATTCAGATACATTTATATGATTCATTAAAAATGGCACTTGGTTTGTTCATTTTGACTCCTTGAAAAAACAAAGTAGCATTATGCGGTCTAGATTTAAATTCTTATTTAACACTGGTATAAGCATCTATTAAGCATTCATATTGAATTCGGTAAGAGCTTTTTTACGTAGGCCAAAAATTCACCTTACATAAAATGCTTCAATGCAATCCTGTCCTTTGACCAAAATTTTGATTGGAAAAATTAACACTTGTAAAAAAAAAAAAAAAAAAATGCTTAAAAATAATTTTAAATCCTTAATTGTTGCATGTTATTTTATTAGTTTGTTTTGTAATGGGTTGATTACCCCCAACTAGATCTATGATTTGGTTTGGAATAATTTATTATCCTTTGATTGTATTTCATTATGAACTCATTTGGAAGTTTAACTAATGCTTTACTTCTTATAACATTTTGTTCATAGCAACATCATTTGGAATTGCGCTGCCTTCTTGGATTGTGGAGAAAGAAAACTCTGTTTGGGTAAATAAATTTACCTTTTTTCACTAGTAGAAAGAGCATTTCTTTTGCAATGCATGCCTTGAATCAAAAGGAGTTTGTCTACTAGTATAAATTCTTACATTCATTGTTTTTATGAATGTCTAAAGATATAAGTAAAGTATATTAGAAAACGTTAATAAACTTTTCCCTAGGTCAAGGCTGTGTGCCAGATAATTATTTCCAAATCTTTCTGTCCTTTTGTCCTCTCAAAATGTTCTTTGTGATATTTGATATTTTCTTAAATTTGATTACTGAAATAGTTTGTAATATTGTTAGTAATCAACTAGAGTTGTCTCTTAAAACTATATTTTATCCATTTAAAATAAATTGCTTAAAAAAAATACCCAGAAATGGTTTGTACTAACATATGAGTAAAATTGAAAAACGACTTAAATAAAACACAAAGTGTCAAGGAAATGCTGTAAAGTTATTTCATGGCTCCTATGAAGTTCCTAGTTGTGAGGTGTACACTCATGGCTTTCTTCCTTAATGTAGAGCATTTTAACAACCAGGGCCAGATTTGGAAGTGTGGAGGCCCCTCATATTTTTAAAAATATCCGATACTTTGATATAAATCCGAATATTTTGATATATATGTATATATCCGATATTTTCGATTTAAAAAATTTCCATTCAAGTCATTTCGTCAAATAATTTTTAAATTTTTGAGCTCAAGAAGCGAGAAGTTGTAAGGATGACCTGTAAAGTTAACCATTTTTCGGATTCTTTTTTACTTACTTTATTTCTCTTTTACTCATAGGTACAAATTACAAATTAAATGAATAATAAATTTGATAGTAAAATAATATTATTTTTGTGCAAGCATTTTTTGCAGAAATACTACAGAAAAAAATGTCTGGGAGAAAAAATTTGCTGACCCGTGAAAGTTAGGATATTTTGTAAAAATTTTATTGTGGGGGGCCCCTTTATTGTGGAGGCCCCAGGGCAGTAGCCCCCCCCCCCCCCCTCCGCCCTGCCCTCCCCTAAATCCGGCCCTGTTAAGAACTGATAGAGGGGTACTGTTGCAGCCTTGGAATAACGTTGCAGCATTTTCTTGACAATTTGAGCTTTATTCATTTATTAGATTTTATTCCATTTTACTCAGATCACTTTAAATTTAGTGCAACTTTAGATTTCATATTTCAGTATATTAAGGCCAAATTTACTGTGAGAGTTAGCAGGGACAGTAACCTGTTGATGTTACAAATGACTGTCAAAACATCTGAAAAGTGAGGTTTAAGGCTGCTTATAATAAAACATACAATTGTAATATAAATCTAAGAGTAAAAAAATTCTTTTGGTCAGAAGAAAACAGCTATTTCAAACTGCGGCTGTTTAAAAAACAATAGTTAACAGTTGATGAATTTATTAAATCAAATGGAATAAAATTGCACTTCCTTACTTTGGTGCCTTTGAGATAGTTTGCTATGCTATCAAACATTTCATTAGCTTTAGTCCCCCCCCCCCCATCAGCTCGGGTAATAGCATGCTGTGATAGTTGCATTGAGTTGAGACTTGGGTTTAGTAATTCACTAAATTGGATAATATAGTAGTGGCTGTTAGAAATAGTGGGATGTAAATTGGAAGTTTGGGGCGAAAAGAGTGTGCAGTTTAGATCACTCATTAACTTTTATGAAAAAGTTTTTCCTTCAGTCCAATCTGAATAACAGCTCTTAGGATTATTACCAACATCTGTTTGCGGTAAAACAAAGACTTTTCTCATATCGTTTGCACAAAATCTCCCAAAATTTTCATTTTTGTTATTTACAATGCTTAAAATCATGCTTTGCAAAAAATATATTTAAAAATTAAATATGCTTTTTGCATAAAATTGCTTGATTTATTTCTTTTAGGTTCTTGGATTGTATGCCCTTGTTTTTATGGTGGCTTTGCCAGTTGCAGTGGTAAGTTTTTTATTCTTTGGGAAAAAATTCAAAGTTTTGAAATAAAAAAAATTCTAAACTTTAAAATGCATAGTTTTTATGACCATGTTTTTTTTTCTTTATTGGGCATTTCAGGGTATTTGCAACATGTATGTCTTATGCAGAACTTGTTAAAATGTAAAAAAAATATTGAATACTAGCTGACCCAGCCACGCGTTGCTGTGGCAAAGAAATTGGATTAAAATAAACTTTTACTCATTATTTTGATAGAATCAAATAAATTTTTAATAGAGCTTAAAATAGTATAGCCCATTTTAAAACATAAGAGATTGATAATGGACGTGATTCAATGTAAAAACGATTCATAAATGTTCCTGGAAAATTATGAGCAGCTGATGTAGCCAATTTCTGCCAGTAACATGTCATGACAAAACCGGGAAAGTTTTCCGATAAAAGTTAATAACCTTCCTGAAATTATCTCGGAAGCCTTTTGAAAAATTCGAAGATCTTCCCGTTCGAAGCTAGTCGTGTTTCTGGAACTTTAGTGTAAACTTAGGAAGGGATAAAAAAAAAAGCTTAGCACCTTTTTAATTTATTAAGGAACTTCTATAAGCAGTAATGCAAACATAGCTAAAGCTTAGCCAGAACTGCAAGCAAGTATCGAAATTTTTACTCAGTAATGGTTCGGATTTTTTTTTTTTTACAATGCAGGCTGAAGAAAGTACTTATTGAATTCAGTAAGTACTAACTAAATTTTCTATGGAAAAAGCACTATACTTAAGCTTAGTAAATTTTGTAAGTATGACTTCGGCAAAAAAAAGGCAAAAATAACTTGAAAGTGATAGTAAATATCGAATTTGATTGTAAAATAACCGAATGTAGAAACTAAGAGTAAACCACCATACACTTTTAGATTCTACACTACATTTTATTCACCTCAGCTTTCTCTATAGTTTGTAATCAATAACTTCTTTACAAAATACACTAACTAAATTAAAAACATTTAAAAATTAAATTTTTTCAATGAAGTAGATAACATTGACTTCGAACTATTGTTTCTATTATTTGAAAACTGAAAACTTTCTAAGCACTAAGTTGTGCACAATGTTCTTGCTTAACCAGTCTTTTGATAATTCGAAAAGTATGATAACTTTCCACTTGTGAGAAAGGCGATGTATGGTTGCCCATGAGAGAAATATTTATGTTTCAAGTCCAAACAGAAAGAAGACATTGTTTGTTCTTGAGATCTATTTATGGTCTTTCCAAAAGCTAAACGAATCAAAAATTGAAGCCTTTCAAATGTGTTTGAAAATTATGACGCTATTAATGGATTACGTGGCAACACAAATATTTCTCCTTTAAACTTTCCCGTCAAAGTTGTTGACTTTTGATGAAGAAACGTGTACCGTTGCGTAGTTTAGGTGGGTTTAAATCGCGAAAAAGAATAAATTGTTGAGCCAATTTTCAACCGGAAATCGTGTAGTCGCATTCCTGGTGTATCCAGGAAATTTAAAAATTCAGTTGGAATGTTTACTGCTTTGTTTTCATCGACAACTGTATAGGGTTGTTCAGCATCAATGGGGAGCTTTTTTTTCCAGCCGTCAGTAATGGCTCATTCTTCGCAATAATTGTAGCTAAGACAGCGTCATTGCTCTGTTGTTATACGTTACAAATCAGTGTTAACTAAGTCGGTGGTCCAACTACCAAGTGACGGCATATCATAATAACTAAGTGGCAAATTTGAAATTGAAACGTAAAAACCTTCAGTTAAAACTAAAGCTTCATATTCATCTCTGGTGTAAAATCTGGATTTGGACATTTGTGTGTTTGTTAAACTTTATGAAATAAGTCTTCAAACGTGAAAGTTATATAGTTTCTCCTTAAAAATAGTATGTCGTCAAAATTGTTTTAAACAGTTGACGAATAGTGTTTCTCCTTATGTCAAACCTGCATTAGAAAATGTCAACTCCAATAACTTAGTACGACCAATAAATACAATTTGTGACATGCATCGGGATATGTATTTGACAGTCGACAATTGACGATCCACAAATATTTCTGTCTGTTCGGGAATGTTTACCGAAAATAAAACTGCTACAAAACCACCGCGATTACAGAGGCAGTTATAATTTTAAAAAAAATTAAATTTATCTGGGAATAGACTCTCAATTAGTTCACTTTTCGTCTCAACGGCACTGTAGAAATTGTCTGGCTATTTGTTGTACTGTATATTTTGATACAGTTCAATTTCACCGTTTCCAATACCCAGCAATTGCTTAGAAAATACTTGTGCGATTAGATTATTTTGCTTTTATACTCGCATGTTCATGGCCAATCGCATTATCTCGACATTACGCTATAAAAATGATTGTTTTAAACATGCGTTGATTTCATCGGAATAACTGGTAATGTCTGCCGGAAGTCCCCAGACAGTATTCAGACAATTTCGCTTAAAAATTTATCGTTGCCGTTCAAATCTTGCGCAATCCTATGATGGGCTTCGAATGAATGCTTTTACTCATGCGCCATAGTACACTTATCCCAAATTATAATTTCACTCTCTTGCAACACTGCAGCCATTCTACGTTTTTTTTTTTTCTTTAATGTTACACATTGCGTTTTGTTTGTTATGAATATCTAATAGGCAACTTTCAAGCTGAATGTGTTGTTCGTCTACCATCTAAAAAAAGTAGCAGCAATGCCTGACGATGCAATTGTCACTACAATTTTCTGTTGCGAACGTATCATTGCAAGAATCAATGATATTAAAAATTTCTTGGGGAAGAAAATAAAGAAAATGATTGTTTTCCGCTTAAAGTTATTAACCTTCCTGAAATTAACCTGGAATATTTTTGAAGATTCAGTAGTCTTCTTCGTTAAAGGCAAAGAAACCTGACACAGGTTTAATATAATAGCCTGGAACCTTCCTGCTTTTCTAAGAATGCTCTCAAAGCATTAATACACGCATTGCCAACGCGAAGGCAGACTCTCAAGCAAGTAGCTCGAATGCAACTCCTCTGCAACTCTCGCAAAGCTTCGTGATCCAGATATCTTTTCGCACACATTTGGTGTTGAGTCAAGCTGGACGAACCGTACTCGCCCCGAAACCGATACATCTATTAAATGCGTTTAGTTAATCTTGATACTGGTGGAAAAAAATATTTTTCACAACGGTGTGAAATCTGCAATTTGTAGCAATTCAAGGAAACGTTTTGAAAAATATAGTTGATTTTCTCAGGAAAGGAATAATAACCTGTAATATCCCGAAACGTTATATGGAAATTCTAAGCAACATTTCTGAGTTCATGGCGTTTTATCATGGTGTTTTCAGCAGTAAGTCATACGATGTTAGAGTTATATCGATTAACTTACACCGCCATCTATTAAGAATTTTTAGAACTAAACAATTAATTCACACTATTATTGCATAATTAATATGAAATTTGCAATAAAAAATTATCAAAACTATCCTATCTTTTAAGTTGGACCAAATGACACATAGATATGAAATTTGAGAAAAATCGGTTGAGTAGTTTCGGAGTTTACCCCGAACAAACATCGTGACACGAGATTTTTATATATATAGATAATGAGCAAGCTCATTCTAAAGCACATTAAGGTCACATTTTTCTTGCTTCACAAAATGTTTGGAACTCCTCTCAGAGCTCTAAATATGCAGTTTTATTGTTATGCACTCTACATTGAATGTTATTCTAATAATGACCTTTCATTCAATATTTGTGCTTGGGGCATGTTAAGTTCAGACACATCTTTATTATTTTGACAAATGACTTAAAAGTATTGTTACTATTTTTGTAGAAGGGCCGTTTCGCAATATTTATTCTATCCACATGCTGAAATTATTTTTTTTTTTGCCAGTGTAAGACGTCTTACCAACACAAACTCAAAATAAATATTGTGCTAATCAAACAGTAAATTGAACAGTTATGGCAAAAAAGTTGTTCCAAGTTCATGAAATACACTGCCAGCTCGGTCAATTCCAGCCGAGGACTGCTTTTTGGTGCTTATAAGCGCTCATCAGCCCGGTTTTTCAAAAAAAAAACTTTTTATACCAACCCTGTCTACTAGAGCAGAGCTAATAGTTTCATTAATGCTTAGTTCTTAAATTGGCCCTATAGAAAAACAAAGCAAAATGCCTATACCATAATTTTTCCAAAAATAAAATGTCTACAAAAAAAAAAAAAAAAATGCAAACAAATTCAAATAAAAAAAACGTTTGTGGAAAAGTAAAATAAAGGAATTACTGAAGTGAAATGTCGAGTCCAGCACACTTTTTGAATTCCGTTAATACGATGTTTATTAACTGATATTTATTTTATTTTTGCTGATTTATTTATTTTTGGCATAACTGTGTCAAATGGTGCATAAAATTAGAAAATAAAAATATTTATTGATATGTGCTTATTTAAAGCAATGAAAAAAAATCTTTATATTTGTGCTGGATTCTGCAGATACATATTTCTGAGTTTATAACACAAACAAAAATTCATATTTTTAACTGAAAAATTGTGAGTGACTTAATACTCTTCCTGTTTTTCGACTTAAAGTAAAAGTTCATCAAAAAAATTTATGTCATTTCAAATATGAAAGGCATTATCAAGTCTTGCACTGTAGAGTCTGCAATGTGAGTTATAACAATTTTCCGATTAAGTATTGAATGCCTCTAAAAATACTCATGCAAATTCAAAATAACCACCATTGCTTTATGATTTAAAATTTGATTTTAGATATTTATTTTTAAAATATACAATCAATGACTTTAGTTGCAAACACTATTTGGACTGACCCAGATGTTCATAGTTTTTGAAAATAATAACAAAACTAAAAAGAAACAGTTGAAATTTAAATTTTACATTTTAAAGTTACTGAATGCTATATTTTGTAATACCCTTTATGGTGATATAGTTTTCCAAAACACATTTAATTAATATTCAAGTTTGTTATTTTTTATTGATTTCATACATTTGATTTTATTCTTTACCTGTTAGCAAAGTAGATGGTTGTTTTCGGATTGCTCTTATTGCATGTCTGTACAGGAAAAAAGACAGTTGTAACTTCTAATTAAAAAGTAAACTAACTCTCTTATTTTAGAAAATTACTCCTTTTTTTTTAAAAAAAATCAATAGAACAGTTCTTGGTTTCACTAATACTTTACAGTTGCCATTTGTTTTTATCTTTAACTAGCTGTACCCGATGCGCGTTGCTACGCCAACAAAAAAAATACATCATTATACTGATTTTCATGACAATCGGTTGAACGGGGCAGAAGTTGCTACTCTGCAGTGCCACCTGGTGGCGAGTGGCTTCAATGAGCATATTATGCACCTTCTCCGTGGAAAAATACATATATATATGGTAATTTTCATAATAATCGGTCCAGGTATCAAGTGAAGCCGTGACTATACTCAAATTTTGTACTCACGCAGTTTGCAAGATCAATCAATCGCTAAAAATATCAAATAGAAAAAGCTTTAAATCCCCCCGTTGCATGAAAAGCCATAAAACAATAAAGAAAGAATTTATTTGCTCAAACTCAAGAAAAATGGCAACAGCTAACTTCTTATCAATGAGATCTTTCACGCGAATTAATTTCTGCAGCCGATAATTTTATTCATATTTATCCAATGGATTGTGACTTAAATTGGAATAAAAAAGGAACTATCGATCGGATTTTTTTCGAACTGGTCTATAAACATTCCCAGTACCAAAAATAACAAACGGTGAAAGTTTCAGCCAAATCTGCCGGGTATTTTTCGAGTTCATGGATGACATACAGACAAACATTCATTTATATATATATAGATAGTGGCATTCCGAGTATCAGAAGCTTGATAGTCAAAGCCATTCCTTCCCAGAATCCTTGGCTTAGACCTATGATGCCTAGTATGTTTTGTACATATGAATGAAAAAATAAGGTTTCCTAGCACATAAAGTATCATTGCAGAAATTAACTAAAGCAAGAACTGTCCCAAGCCTTTATTGATAGATTTATTTTTATTGTTAAAAGATTGTTTTTAAAACTTTACCTGATGAACTTTTATTTTCTACCTAAAAATTCATTTCTGATGAATGTATCTGAACCTAGGGTTCATTTCTGCTTAAAAATATTCACTAAATGCAATGAAGCATAACTTACTGTATATTTTGTTCTTGGTAAAATATTGTTACATTAGTAGTATTTGTTTCCATATTTTTTAGGGTATCTGGTGGTATCGTTCAGTGAAGTTTGGCGGTGATCAAGTTCTCTTAGATACAACTCAATTATATTACTATTTTATTTATAAAACTCCACATATGATATATAAAAGTAAGTATGTAGCTAAGTGTCTTTCATGTTTTTCTTCAAAAAATAGTTTGTTTTCCTTTAATATATTGTGATTAAATAAAATTTTTCCTTTTTGATTTTGTTTTACTTGTTTCTTAGTTGTGAACCAAATTTCTTGTAGATATAAAATGATATATTGGGAGGAAATATCTCTTCACTATTAGTTTTCAGTTTTGTGACGAAATTAAGTTCACAGTAAAAGTTCTCTACTGAAGTTTTTCATGAAAAAAAAAACTAAATATAAGTAATAAACAAAAAGTATTTGAAATTAAAAAATAAATGAAAAGCTTGTGAAGGGGCAACAAATGATACTAAATATTGCCAGATAATTTCATACTATCATTTGTTAAAATATTTTTAAAAATATGTAAATTAACATATGTATTCTTATTATTGGTTTTATGTATATAATGAAAAGGTAGCTAAAGTTAAAGTAAAGTATGAGTTATAACCATTATATTGAAATATTAGAGCAAGTTTAGAAAATATGTAATACTAGCAAAAATACCCGCGTTGCCTGGGTCAGTAATAATTATTAGAAAAAATCGTTACTTGCTTTTGTTTTCTGTTTTAAGTGAAAGAATTTAAAACACATCTTTTTGATGTGATTAAAAATAGAGTTTCTTCCTTACCCATAAAACTAAAATAGCAGTAAGTATAAAGAACAAAGTAGTATTGATTTAGAAACGAAAGCACTATATTTAAGCATATACAAATTTAAAAAACATGAAATTAATCTTCTCATGTTTAAAAAGATTAATCTGTTGATACTTTTTTTTAACATGGAGTCTAAAACCTTCTCTGTATGGCTAATGAAGTACAAAGTGATTAAAAAAAAAGTAGCTGCGCTCGTAATACCCTTATACTTGCTTTAGTTATTTCGGGAAATTTCAATCATTGTGGGCTCTTGGTGCGATTTTACCGAATTTGCGAAAGTCGTTTCGGGATACCTTCAATGATGCTCCCCCATTCTTTCCTTACTTTGTAAAACGATATGATATTAATTTTCCTTACAGAGATATCGTCGCCAGATGCTGAGATATTTTTGGTCACCATAAAATGGCGCTAAACAGTTTCATCCGAAATGTTACCAAAATAAGTAATAAAATTTGGTGATTGTTTGAAATTGTGCAAAAAGGAAAATTAATGGAAGTTTTTGTGCTGTTTATGGATTTGCCTAATTTAGTTGCTGGATTATTTAACACAGTAAAAAAAGTCTTTTGAAAATTCTTTGATTGGCGATATTTTGTTTACATGGTGAAAGCTGAGAAACGTTATGACGTAGTCTTCGGCTTCAAAAACAGCAACGTTGAAAAAACTGCCAAATGCATCAGCTACGGAAATCTTTCTGCAAACATTTTGGCGATCTGCTGGTTGTTTGGATAATGAGTAAGTGTTCAATCAGCATAAATAATAATAAAAACCATTAATTACATTAAAGTTCCGTTTAAATGGAAAATCATTAGCCAAATCATGTATTATTTGCCAATTTGTGCAAAAATCTTATTTCGAGATTTGACTTGAGAAAAGCCTTGAACAATCACGAAAAGCAAAGAAAGTCAACAATACAACAATTGTCGCTATCGACAGGGAGTTGAGATGATACACTAAATACTGTATTGAGTTGAGGAAAGCCTTCGAACATGGATCTAAAAAGCTCATAACTCGTTTTTTATACTACTTAGAAATTTCGAACAGGTGCCATCTTCAGCAGAAAAATCAGAGCTTTCGATCGACATATGATGTAAATATGTGCAAGTATTTTTTCATCCCAATATTAGAGAATTTATACAAAAATTGTGTTTTATTGCCCCCCTAATGGGGTTTTGCCCCCCATAACGGGACGAAAACTACCCTATGTGTTATTCTGATGCATAAGCTATATTATTGTAAAGTTTCATCAAAATCCGTTCAGTAGTTTTTGCGTGAAAGAGTAACAAACATCCATACATCCATACAGACAAACTTTCGCATATATAATATTAGTAAGATTTTACATGATTATGCCATTGCTTCAAGAGAAGTAGAAGCTTTTCTTTTTACGTTAGTTTTAGGTTTTATGATAATGAAGGAATTATAAGAAAATTTATGTATAGTAAAAACCTCCATAAGATGGGTTTTACAAAATAAGTAGCAGTGCGAGCTTGCTGCAAATTTTGTCATTTAAGTTTCTCATCAAAAAAAAAAAAGTAATGTTAATATAATCTGCTTGAAGAAAAGGGGATATCTAAAAAAAATTTTTAAAATTAATTTGAATTTTGACATTTGGAATTCAAATTATGTTTTTCGCAATCACGACTGTGTGTGTATGTAGGCATGTGTATTTGTGTCTGTGTGCAGGTATGAGTGTGTGGGTAGTTGTGTGTATGAGTGTTTCTGGTAGGGGGGGAATGTGTATGTGTGTGTAGGCATATGTGTCTGTGTGAGGGCATGAGTGTGTGGGTAGTTGTGTGAATGTGTAGGTTCTGTATGTATGCGTTTGTGTATGTGTTTGTTTGTACGTGCATGTATGTATGCGTGTGTGTGTAGGATATGGATGCAACCTGGAGATGGTTTTCGCTATAGGAGCAGCATCGTGAGGAGCCGGTCGACGGTGATGCTGCAGAGGGTGCTGGCGGGAAAATAAAATGATAGCACATCAAAACAGTCAAGTGAGAACAATAAGCAATCGTGATTGCTCAAAAAAGCACAACAGCAAGTATTTTCTTGGCGGCTTCTGTGTTCCGCGATCCTTCCAGGATAAATGAGAAATATCCTCGGTGAGGTGGGTCTCTGTCTATGAGCAGAAAAAATAATTCCTCCGAAGGTTTCTGTGTTCCTGTAAAACCTGATGAAGAATCGTTAGTTAAAAAACTGTTCTGATTGCTTTCAGGAGTGATTATGATTCTGGCAGCCTCTTTAGAGTTTGAGAAAAGCCACAACGGAGAAGTCGTGGAGCGTCCCAGTGACAACGTCGAGGTGCCACAACTCATTAAAGACCTTCCCAACTTGGGAGAAAAGAATAAAGAGAAACCACTTTGCTTCGGGTACAGCATCAAGGCTAGAGCATTGATTCATGCGCATCTGTCCAGAATGAAGCTTCCACCTAATACACTGGATGAAGGTTTGTTTGTTTTTTCTGCTCACTTCCTTGGATATTCTTGCTGTATGTGGTGCTCAGTATACTTACTTTTTTTCTCCTTTTTTAAAATATAGATCGTTTGTATATTGTGAAAAAGTGCCCCTACCTATTACAGGAATTCGTCCAGTGTGCCTCACAGTTAACAATGTTAGCCTTGACTGGCAGAAGTAAGCATTTTTATTTTGATTAATATTTATTGGGTAGCTTGTTAATATCATGCTTAATACAGATTCATAATGATCTTTAGATCTTCTGAATAATTTGTAGAAACATATCATATGTAAACATGTTATTCAAAATTAAACTATGGTATTTAAATTACTATGGTATTTAAAAAAAATTTGATTTTCAAATTCTATAGATAATAAGTATTTTAAACATTAATTTGTCGCAAGAACTTGAAACAAAGTTAATTTTATTGTGAACCAACGCTCGAACATGTTGGAACAAAGATTAGACAATAAACAGAGAGTTAAATTGTTGAAGGAAGGCGTAAATTAAGCAAAAGAACAATTTTTTGCAATTTTGACTTAGTATTTGTGCGTATTCCAGTCTGAGCCACGTGCAAGTTTTTTCAATAATCTGTTAGCATCAGTCGCTGAATTTCAATGAGGTATAAATGTTGTTCTTGATCTTAATTCATAATGTTTACTGTAGACAATTGTACAGTTATTTTGTATATTTCTCAAGAAATTAATTAAAATATAGTCCCTTTCTATATTTTAATACATAATTCAAACTCAGACAAGTGGCCGATTAAGAGGAATTCCAGAAGAAACACTTACCCCCCGTGGCTAGCCAGCTCGAGTCCACTAGCTACTGGTCTCCCGGTCGCACCCCGTTTGAGTTCTCCTCTCTCTCTTCCACCCTCCGGGGCTCGGGGTTGCTCGAAGAAGGTCAGGGGGGTTCCGAGCTCTCTCGTTATCTCTTCCTTGGCTCTGTCTTCGCGACAATTGTAACATTTATAAATGTATACTTGCCTATACAGTGCTAATTGTACGTAAGGAAAACTGATTTGATTGATTAAAACTTTCTTCAAGGAACTTTGAAAATACAATTTATCTTTATAGTAAAAAAAGTAAGGTTTCTAAGAAATTCTGGAAGGAAGTCTGTGGCGGGCCTGCGTCCAGGAGACCCCACAGCACCTACAGCCTTCAAATTTTATACAAAATTACTTCAAGCCCCGGGGGTGTGCACCTGGGGTTTTATTTTTTTAAATTCGAATTAGTTCTTTTTTAAATTAATTTTTTAAGCTCACAAATCGCATATACTGCCTATTATTGCCTATAAAAGGGGTGAAAATTTACTTGCATATATTAATATTATATACCGTGGGAAAGGGTAGAATTTTCCGCTTTCTACTCGATTTATTTCAATGCTTTAACGCGAATACGGCGGGAGTTATTTGTTTGTAGCTCGAAGTGTTTTAGGCTTAGCTAAAATTTAGGCACTACTTTCTTCATTAATCTATCAGTAAAAAGCAAAAGAATTGTCCCACAGTTTTCTTTTTAACACCACTGGAAAAAGTGGCTTTTTTTAATCCAGATCTAACTTGATCTACGGTCGAAAAACTAAGATTCTATCTCCAAATGAAAAAAAGTTACAAGCAGTTAAAAATCAAGTTTGAATAATCTTACATCCGTTTAAATTATTGATGTTTTATTTGGCGTTGCTATAGTCACGTCTTTTCGATTCGCTTGTTCCATCTTTCCTTATTCACAAACTTTAAGGGTTTCGATTTTAACAGAAAATCTTAGGCTCAACTCGGTTCAAGCTTCGAGCTAAAGAGCAAAGCAATATTACTAGAGACCACGAATATGAAAGCGACTTTTCAAACGTACGAAACTGCAGTTTTTCAATGCTCAGGAGCCCCTTAATGGCTCTGCAAGTTGGTACACGTTATTTTGAAGCCCAGGGAAGGGGTGCTGTTTGTTCCAAAGGGAGCTCATAATGCGTTTTCAATCTGTTTCTTTTAATTGACGATTTAAATCTTTGCGAATCAAATAAGATTGCGAAGCAATTTTCGGGGGTTGGTGAGCGTTAGAAAGCAGAGGGCAGAGCCCCCTAGTAAACTAAAAAATTTTAATTAAATGTCTTTTTATTTATTGTTTTTGAAATTCTCAAACTATACCGACCACAGTTTTGCACTTAAATGTTTGCAATTTGTATGAATTTTTGAATTAAGTGTAGAAAAAAGTCTTGTTTTTACACTATTAATGAAAGAAAAAAAAACTTCAAATAACCATTCTATTTAGATCATTTAAATTGGAGTACTTGATAGTTTTTCAACAAAAAAATCATTTGGTGAGAAAACGTACCTTGAATAAGATGATTTTTTTTCCTTTTTGCAAACAAATGGCAAAATCTGTTAATATAGTCCTGTTATGAAGTTTCGAGTGATGTCTGTATTTCATTTTTAGTTTCCCGCATGCCCAATCTGGACACGATGGAAAATGCCATGAAATTGTGTCCTTGCATTGTGCAGGCTCTGTGGGACAATAAGAGCCCTCTTTTGCAGCTGCCCCACATCACAGAAGATATGTTGAGGCATTTCACCACCAGGAAGGTAACAAACTGGGATTAATTGACTTCATCTGTACTTCATTTTGCACTCTTTCCTTTTAGAATTTCTTCACGCATTCTAGCCATAAGTTCTAGTGAATTTTCACTATAACTCACTTTCTTTTGTTTATGCAATTATTTTTTTTAATGTTTTTAAGTCTTTATTTTTAGAGTGTTAAGTTTTATGTTCTTGCATATTTTTCTTTTTCTCTTTTATTCATGAAAGCAGAACATTCATTTTGTTGCTTGAATTACTGCAAATTGATACAGTTTAAGTTTTAAAGGAAATAAGTAAAAAATGATCAAAAAGATCTCTATGGCATGATCAACACTTTTGTCAGTTTTTCCATATTTATTGTTATAATGTAAATTAAAATTGATGTTTTCTAAGCATGGAAAAATCAAAGTATTGTTGCAGAAAAAATAGGTTTTTTCTTTTATCCAAGCTCTAATTTTCATTTTTAAAATCTACTTAATATTTACACTTTTGAGATGTTTCAAGCAAACAAATGAGGTTCTTAGGTTTTCATTTCCTGCAGCTATTTAAAAACTAAATATCATTCTTTTGTTTTTACCCTAACAGGGCTCGAAAATTATACTGTAGGACATGCCCGTGGCATGTAAAAATTCCGATCGAGCATGAATCTTTTACCCTTACATGCCAGGCCGGGCATGTAATTTTTTATCAAATATTTTTTCCTAAAGCTTTATTATTTCGTATTTTATTGAAAAATTACAGTTTCCTTACTTGGAGCTCAAAATTTATTTCAAGCCCTACTGCTAAGATGGTTTGCGTGGAAGAGATCCTTCCCTTTATATAATTTAAATTTTGTTAAATTTAACAACGGTTTATTATGTACTATTTATTCAAACTTTTTTTAATAATTTATAAAAATAATTCCTCTGATTAATGCTGTACAACAAATTCAAATGTTTTTATTGATATACAATGAGGAAAACTGGGCATGTAAAAATTCGGGCATGTATCTTTTAGACAAACATGCCCGGCAGGGCATGTAAAATATTATAGATTTTTCTAACCCTGTACCCTAACAAAATGAACATTTGGGGGGGGGGGGGGGGGGGTAGTTATTGTTATGACTTGAAATAAATTTTCTTATATCATTTATCTGTGGCACTGGTGTAACTAGTTTGTTTCATTTTTGTTTTTTTATTGCTTAAGATTAATTGCATAGAGTTAAAATTATTATAAAGTTTATCAATATTCTAATTTTTTAATGGTATTTGCAGATATTGCTTTTTGACGCATCTTTTTTATTTGTGTTGAATTACATTTATAAATCATGCAACCAAAGTTACTTTGCTCTTCTTTTTCCAGCGCAATATCCGCAGCATTCGAAACTTGGCGGCCATGAAGGCTGATGACCGTCGGGCAATGCTCCGTAGCCTAAATGATGACCAGTATGACGATGTCATGAATGTCATTGCAAAAATGCCTGCAGTAGAAGTAGAAGTAAAATCTGAAGGTAACTCAATCAATAATGTATTGGAAATGATACTTTTCTGTTTTGATTTTTTATTTAATTTCTGGTTTTCTTATACAAGTGTGCATAGGCCACGTCGCGAAACCACTCATCGGAATGTTAATTTCTGTGGCAATGAAAAATGTTTGTTGTCTGTATTAACAAAATCTATCAATAGTTGGCGCATACAGACTCATGTTCCTGAGTATCACAGGATTGAATTGTAGCCTGTTGGCGGGCGCCCACAAGACGCAGCCAGGTGACAAAATGGAAGGGTCGTTTGAACAAAGTTATGCGATTGAAGTTTGTTTTTGTCTGCAAAAATCAGCATCGGAGATCTTTGATATGATACGTGAAGTTTTCAACGATGAAGCAATGTTTCGAGTCGGTACTTTTTGCTGGCATAAAGCTTTTAAGGAAGGCAGGCAAAATATGGAAGATATTGAACGTGAGGGACAACCTTCACAGAGACAATGATTAACACTGCTGCTATTATCATCAAGGGGAATCGCAGAATTATTTTATATCAACTACTTCTGTTTCCTCATTAAGAAACCATTACAAGGCAAACATTTTGAAAGCAACAAAGCATGTCTAAACTCTGCGGAGGCAGTTCTGCAAAAGCTCTCACAAACTTAACGTTCACAAGTTTTAAAGAAGTGGAAAGAACATTGGAATAAATGCATTTAGTCCCACAGAAGTTATTCTTAAAAAAACCATGTAAATTGTGACGATTAAAGTTATTCTGTATTTTTTATAAATTTAGTCTTATTACTTATTGAACAGCCCTCGTATTTTCCTGAATTCATAGACTCATAAGATAAAAGTCAACTAGTGTCGGAACTTTTCAGTGGTTTTCATCATCATTAAGGGGGACTAGGCTAAGAACCTGTTATGGCTTCTTGGTGCAACCACCATTTTCTAGGCTTACCACAGTTTTGCTTTCCTCTTGGCCTGTAGTAAAAGGCACTTCTTGGAAGATAAATCTCTTTTTCAATGACTTGAGAAATGCATTTCGAATTACATATGTGAAGCTCTCATTTAACATAATGATAAATATTTCAAGATTCATGCCATATTACACACAGATTGCTTTAAATTCAAAGAGCATTGTGATAATGCATATCACATTTTTATTGATAAGTCTTTTTCCCATTTTTTCTGTCATTTTAATCGTTTTTCCCCCTTTTTTGTTTTGTTTTGTTTTCAGGTGCATTCCCTTTTTTCCTCCGGGCATCCCATTTTATGGTGTCAATTATGTGGTTTTAATATTTTTTCACCAATTCTTGCTTTGCGTTAATTTTTTTCCGTTCATTTCGAAAATCTGTTCTTTTTCATCTTCTTCAACGGCCATTGAAATTTCGATAGCATCCTTTCCTTTGTTGTTTAGGACCAAACGTACTGATTGGTTCCCACGCATCGCGGCATCCCCCGATCTGATCACTCATTCGCCGATTCACTTTTCCACTCCACCTCTTGATCTCCTATGGAGAGGGCGCACATCGGTGGAGTGAGAAGTTTAACGGGATGGCGGCCAAATCTCAGCGTTCCAAAATGGCGATCAGTGAAGCTGAGGGCTTAGCGCCCTATCTGA
The DNA here is from genome assembly GCF_026930045.1 of Uloborus diversus. Taxonomy (NCBI): domain Eukaryota; kingdom Metazoa; phylum Arthropoda; class Arachnida; order Araneae; family Uloboridae; genus Uloborus; species Uloborus diversus. Next base: position 3,310,423 of record NC_072736.1, on the reverse strand, counting down.
CATAAAAGCTTCTACATAATTTTACCTTATTTAGTATTTTTGTCATATTATTCAAGAAGAGAAGAAGTTTTAAACGTTTCAACATAGATGTAACTTAATACTGTCCAGAAGATGATGACGTCCCGGTCGTTCATCTTCAATTTTCCCCACCTGATTGTGTAAGCTAATGATCGCCCAATTCATCAATATGCTCGTCATGCGGCGGCGAGTTTGTGTGATGTCCAATAACTGCGAGTCTTCTAAAGCAAAGCTACCTGAGTACTACTTGTAGCGAAGCAACGCCCCAACCGTGAAGAACCATTTTCATAAAATTGTCACCCATGCTAGCGCATTCCGATGTCCCCTGCCCGGATCCTTTTTTTTTATTTTCCCACTTTTGAACAGTCCATCATGCATTTGCCTCCAAATTGTATCCTGATCTAATTTTGAGTTCCCGCTGCAATTTTAATACATTTAAGAACTTTTCCACTTTTGTAGTATCATTTCTTTATGTAAATCTCCTTTTTTCATTCCTGGGGTGATCACCCAGTTTGCGATGTTGTCATATACGTGAAACGTAGCGACCTTCTTCAATAAATGTTGAACGGTAATAAAATAGCTTCGTTCCTAGCTTCTACACACACTCATCAGGGGGTAAGTCTCTTTTGATTTTTAATATTCGTTGGGCATTCAAGGCAGTCGTTGGCCTCAAGTTATTGCGGCGGCGATACTTCCACAGCCTAGAAAGTTAATTCTTTCCTTTTGCTGAATTCTATATAAATCTTCTAAAATTAACGCGACACATCATGACAAGCATGAGCGATCATTAGTGGGAGAATGCCGACAAGCAAAAGAATTTAAATTCCTCTGTACCTTCTCCACTGTATCTTTAAAAAATTTCCCCTACATAATTCTATTTAATTTAGAATTAAATTGCTTGCTACCATTGACTAATTTCTTTTCTTTTGTAGAGTCAGTTTGCTGCTAATATGTCGGAATTAGATGATAAACACCTAAGCCGGAATAATGTAACTTTCTCTTTTGGACAATTAGGTTAAAATCTCGTGATAAAATATGATTGTGCTAAGCAATTCTTCAACACTTAACTGCAATGAGAATCAGTTTAATGATTCCTAAAAATTTGTTTTTAGTTCCTTAAAAATTCCTTGAAAATTAATGGAATTTACTTGTAAAAAAGAGTGCAAAGAAGTTTTTTGTGGAAAAATATTACTATAAATTTCAGTTACAGATCATATTTGATTTTCACAGTAAAAAGGAATAAGAAAAGTTAAGAATGTTAAAGAAAGGTTGTTTTTAACCCCCGTTGATAATTATTTTTTGTTTGAAAGGACTTGATCGAGATTGTTCTAGCTTGGTCTTTTCTTTGTAGCACTTTCATTACCAAGGATATTACCAACTATAAAAATTTGCATGTTTAACAATTTTGGTAGTTTAAAACTTACTCGCACATTTAAAATATTAGCACCAGCTGAAAAAAAACAAATTTTCCTTCAGCTGAAGAAATGTATTTGAAACATTCAACTTATATAGTACTTGAATTATAGCTGTTTTTATTACATTTTAACTATAAAACCAAGGCTTTTTTTCACAAGATTTGTAATTATTTCATTGTTGGGAAATAAAAAGGGAAAGCTCAATGATTTAAAATTTTGATCTGGTTGCCAGTGAACGGTCTATTTAAAAACCTTCATACTAATAGGAATTTTGCAATTATTTTAGTATTAAGGCTTGTAAAAAGATTTTATATTTTCTTCTTGATCTTGCTTTTGATGCTAGCAAAACTTAATAACGTTGATTACCTTTCTTTTTCCATGTTTTCCCCATCTCATTTAGAAAAAATGAAGATATATTTAAATTGTGTGTGTGTTCTGCCTTATAAACTTCTTTATATGAGATCGGGAGAGGGGGGGGGGGTTAATTTTTTATTCAATCTCATTTTTTGTTTAAAATCATTTTTAAAGCTTAAAAATTTTGTCTTTAAATGTTATGTGTTTGTCAGTCAAATAAACAGTTTTCATGTATTAGAAAATGAGGCATTTGATTTTTTAATGCCTCAATGATTTTTTTTTTATTTTATGGATTCAATTTGTGATTGTTATGGTAAACCTTATGCACTATTTGAAAATTATTAATTTCTTTTAAGTGCTGGATGACGAAGATTCCTGTACAATTACTGCATGTGCGATCGTCACGGTGACTGCCACTCTCTATCGGCGGAACATGTCATCCCTGTTCGATCAAGAGCCCAGTCACGAAGTTGAGGCATCTGAAGAAACTATTGAAGATGAGGTAATTTTTATGAATTTTCTTGATTTTAAATTGTACAAAATGTATATATTTTTTTGTTTGTTGTAAAGTAATCTTCACTTTTTAAAAGACCATAAATTTTGTTGAAATTGCATACTTCTTTTTTTTTCCATAACTTCTAATCATTTGTGCGCGATAGAATATCTGAAAGTTTTCAACTTACTACATAGTACAAAGCGTGTGGAAATTAAACTTATAAAACTGAAAAATGCTGAATGCAGAACAGTAGTGTTAGTTGCTACAGTAAACCAACATTATTTTCAGATGATTATTTTACTTATAGTGTCCTCTTTTTTTTTCTCAAGTCTGTTTTAGTCCACTTTTAAATGTCTTGATCTGTTTAGCCTCCTTTAAAGTGGTAAAAAATAGTTTGAAAAAATTTTGGTTACAATAACCACCCAGTGAGATTTACTGTGCAATCTGTTTTTTTTTTTCTTCCCCCGTCATGTTTTTTGTGTCAAATATGTAAATTATGGTCCTTGAATTTTATAACAAAGTCATTGAATATTTTTTCTTGAGTGAGAGTGACCCTGTAATAAGATTTATTTTTTCTATCTTAGTCACATCTAAATAATATCTGTTGGACTGAATTTTTAGGGACTTTTTTTGCAAAGATTGCAGACTATAACATTTACAATAAGATATTAATTTAAAAGAAAATTAATATCTTACGGTAAAAATGAGATATAAGATAAAATATATTTTTTGTTAATTATAAAGAGTTTTCCTACACCCTCTTTTTAGTTATAAATGGTCCTCCCTCCTTTTCTTTGGAAGAAAAATTTGTTAAGGGTCCTGTAAAACATGGAGTATTGTTGAGCACATCCCCGTCTCCGAGCAACAGTAAGATATCTAAAATAAATCCTAAATTTCACTGATAAAGAATCTGTTTCAGCTTACCACGGCGTTGACGAGCGAGGCTTCTCCGAAAACTAAAAAGCCAAAAGTATGGGAGAAGCAGAAGAAAAAGAAAGGTAAAGGTGGCAAAGTGAAAAAGAAAGCTACAGCTTCTACTATGTCCAAGGCAACTATACCCACCAAAAAGACTGCGAACGGTGTCCCTCCGAACAATGGAATTTTACCTCAAGTCAAAGTAGTGAGTCATTTTTGCTTAAGATGATATTGTTTTGGTTCTGAATGTGATGTTTGAAGTGAAACGTTTTAGGCGAAGACTTTGAAATTCTGATCGGCAAGCTTTTTTTATGATGGAAGTGACAGTTGTTTTGTGTAATGAAAGGTTATGCATGTGCTCAGTGGCATGGTGATCATCCAACGCATTTCAAGTACTGTTTAGCTTTGTCATTGTTTGTAATTTATTTTCTTTATTAAAATATAAATTTTCTGTGAATATGCCTAAAATGTCTTGGCCGGGACTCGATCCGGGGTCCAGTGAGTTAAAAGCTTACAGCAATATATTGGTATGCGTACGAAACACGTTATGAATGTTAAAATATTTTTAAATGCATTTAATAATGTCCCGAAAAATGTATCTAATTATAGGCGTTCTTATTGCAACACCTTTTGATTGACGAAGTTCTACTTTTTTTTAAATCAAAGTGGTACTTTTAAGCCTGTTTAAGTATTCCCTTAAGTAATGTATGTGTTTCATAGGAAGAGAAGTCTAAGCCTGGCAAGGAAGTGGCCAGGGATTCTGACGAGAGCGCAGTGGGCGAGAGCGATTCAGAGTCAGATAATGGATCTAGTCGCTCAGGATCGGAAGAAAGGAGGGAGGAGAGGAGTCGAGAAGAGGAGAGGAATGACAGAGTGGAGGAGGATGGAGAGGATGCGGAATGGGAGCGCTTCCAAGATCGGGTGACCAAGAAGGAGAAAGTCCTGGAGACCAAATCGAAGAGATCACACACTGTGCATTGCCCTTATTTTCCAGAGGTAAGTTGTGTGAATGTACTTGACAGAGTTTTTCGAGCATTGGTAGTATCAAAACCAGCAGAATCTGTTTTTACACATTTTTCTAATCATCACAATTAAATGACCTTTTTAATACCATGACATGCATTAGCCTGTAAAATCAAAAATGTGAGTTGATTAAGCAATTTAATCTGGTTATGTTAATTTATTCTAATTGTAAATATCATTGCAATAAGGAAGATAAATAAAATGACAAAAATAGTAGAGAAAAATCTCTAAAAAATTATCCTACGACTGGTGGTAGGTAACGAAAATAAATATATATTCTTAAACTTTGAATCAGAATAAGATATTCCTAAAAATAGTACCTGCACTCTCATTTGAGTAGTGACTTTTCAAAACTTGCTGTATTCATTATAACAAAGTTGGATAAGATTAGTTTTGTTTCAGTGTTAGAACATTATGCAGACAGTTTTACACCGGCAATCAGTTTTCGATAAATATATATTCTAATACTGTGATGTTCCCATCAATTTTTCTGAGGGTATACTCCCAGTAATCCAGTAAGGGGATATCACACGAGAGAAATTTCAGGACATCGCAACCGCAATAGCAGCTGTCAACGCTATCTGGAACTGGTTTCTACTCAGTTCCCCAACGACTGCTCGAAAATACTCATTTGCTATTGAAATTTGCAGTTGCTCCTATAGGGGCAAATTTTTTTCTCCGCTAGAAAAAAATTGCCGCTAATTTTAGGCAAGTTACAGAAGAACCAATGAGGGAGCTGCAATTTCGTGACGTCAGGCTTCGTCACTGTAAATACATTTGCAATCGTGGCGACAGAAATATGGGAATTCCTTTTCATTGTTCTATTTATTTTGTTTCAAAAATTTTCAATTACACTTTAAAAAAAACTAGTTAACATCAGTGCAAATTTTATGGATTTCTTAATTTGTATTGGTGTTTTTTTTTCATTAGGTTTTTGAAACTTGTTTTACATAAATGTTACAATTATGATACTTGAACAGTTATAGTAAATATTTTCCTTCAAAAAATTACGTGAAAATTCATTTTAAAAATCATAGCATTGAAGCTGTACTTAACTTAAATTCAAACTGATGGGTAGATCCAGGACTTAACATTTAAAAATACTTAAAATGTAGGAGAATGTGAGGCAAAGTGAAATGGTGAAATATTTACTCTACTTTTAGCGCCACCTTAACATTTGAAATATTGATTGAGACTTACTAATATTCAGTGCAGTGTTTATTTGCTTAGTATTAAGCTTATTTGTATTATAAATGCTTGAATAATTAAGCATGTCCATGCGGGGCAAAGTGAAATATTTCGTATCATATTCAGTCTTTGATCAAATCACTTATGTATTCTTTTATTAATTAGTTCGTTTACATTCCTTCTACAATACTTCTCTTATTTATTTACTTATTTTCCTAATAATTCGCTATTTTATTCACTGATTAATTTATTTTCATTTATTCCTTCATTTTCTTTACACTTACTCATTCATTCTTTTATTTAAATTTTTTTCACAAAAGATACCTTTAATGATAGAATTTAAAAACTTTCATTAGAAAAAATTTTTTCACTTTGCCCCATGGAAAAAGAAAAGATGAAAAATTATCACCTTTTTTTTGGAGGCACAAACTTACTGCCAAAAATAAAAAATACTTATTCAATGCGAGATAATATGCACGTTGAAGGGAATGGGTGCCTTATTTTAAAAGGATGTTTCAATAACTTTAAAAAACATTGCTTAAGTTAAACTTAGTAAAATATGGGTATATAGAGTTTTATGTCACTTTTCATGTAATCTAAAATTCAAAACAGAATCAGTGTTATTACAAGGTTTAAGGTGTTGAAGACACGAAACATTTAGATTTGTTTTAATGCGCTCTTGTACTAAAGAAATATTCTTGTTTAAAAAATTAGTGTTGCGATCCACAATATAAAAATGGCCATACTAGAAGAATTAATATATGAGTTAAAATTTTTAAAATAATACTTTCATGCATGTCTAGTTATAGCTAACATACAATTTTGAATAAAGATTAATTAACTGTATATATTTGACTAATATTAAATATTAAATAATATTTTATTTTTGTATTTTTTACTATGTTGATGTACTTTGATGAAATAAATGCGTGATGTAAAAAGTCGGATCTTTTTTCACCTCCTCTAGGATAAGCAGGAGTATTGGTGGTGCTATTTGGCTGACAAGAAGAGGCATGCCCTCATCACCATTCCATATTTGGTTACGAATCTAGTTGATACTGAGGAGGTATAAGTTTCTAATGCTCTAATTCTAATTGTTCTATTGTCTACTTGGAATTTCTTCATAAAACCATTATTTATATGTATGTTTTTTGCCACTGATATGTAGAATTCTGTCAATTTCAATCTTTAGATTCACAAAATTCTGCTTTTGTAGTCACCCCAGTCTTTTTTTTTCTTTCTTTTTTTTTGAAGAAGTTGAGAAGAAAAATTCAAGAATTTTTACAAAAAACCTACTTTTGTAAAAAAAAAAAACGCATTTTTTTATGAAGTACCTAAATTGAATTTCTTTTCATTTTCATTGAATTTTAGTTTTAAAATATATACTCTATAGGTACCTTAAAATTCTACCAAATGATTTAAACAGCCAGCAATTTAAAAAAATAAAAAAGAGGAAACAGTTCATAACAAGTTATACGATGATAAAGAACTCATGTGTTAAAGTAATAAAATAAAAACTGTATGATGCTGTCAGCTTTTTGTGCATTAGAACTTTCCAATGTATTAAACTGTAAGTTACCACCCTCAAACCAGGGCTATGGCAGAACAGCAAGAATAAACCTGGCATACAGTCTGGTTACAATGTTTTGTTATTATTATGGACTCATCAGTCTGGATCAGTCATAATTGAGCTAGAGGCAGATGCCTTTCAATAAAACTGAGATTACCTTCAAACTGGTAGCTGAAATTAAAATTAATAGCTCCATGGTGTACCAAAGTAATTTCCGCCACCAGTTTGAAGGATATCTTAGCTTCAATGAGCAGACAGCTGCTTCTAATTCCATTATGAGTACTCCAAACTGATGAGTCTATAACAAGGATGAAACAAGTCTCTGGATATTGTAACTAGGACTCGACCGATGCATCGGCGGCGATGGTTCAACAATTTAGGCATCGGCATCGGCTTCCGATGCTAACTTGCAGGAAACATCGGCCCATCGGCCTTAAAAACATCGAAAAGCCGATGGAATTGGCCGATGTTTTCGAAGAAAAAAAAAAGACCTTTGCTGTTTTACTTTTTAATGCAAAGTAAAGGGAGTTATTGTTTTCATATAAAATTTTTTACTTAAACTTCAGTATGAATTTCTATTTTAGTCACCTCTGAAAGAATTTTTAATACTGCATTCAGGTACCAAACAATTTAGTTATTGCTTTGTTTCTTGCGGCTGGATGTACGTATGTATCTCTCGTAAGTAATAACTCAAAAATGGTAAGCTGTAGAAAGGTTGTGGCCCCCAGACATGTGGGGTGTGCGTACGTTCCTGTTGTGCATTCTTTTTGTTTTCGATCGGGAGTTCTAAAAAGCTTATTTACTCATTTTTTTTTATTTTTTTTTTTGTGGCTGTTGATTACTTATTTCAATACAAAACTAATATAGTGTCTCAGACTGAAGATCATTTTTGGTGATACACTCTATAACAAAAAAAAAAAAAAAGACGCACCAAGAAGGAGTAATCCGATTGAGACGAAAATTGGTGGCTGGAAGAATAGTAAATGACAGAATAGTAAATGATTAAATTCTTAGAAATATTAATTTATGTCAGAGTTACAGTAACAAGTTCAATAAGGTATTGACTCGCCTCTAGCCTAGATACAAGCTGAAGCACGACGTAAGAAACACCGATAAAGCTCCCGGAGGTTGTCCTGTGGTATTTCCGGCCAAATTCGCTCTAATTGTCGGACGAGGTTATCAACATTCCTTGCCAGATACACTCGCCATCCCATCATATCCCAGACATGCTCGATGGGAGAGAGATCGGACGATCTGGCAGGCCACGGAAGAGTTTGACAAGCTTGCAGACAGTTCATAGCAACACATGCTCTGGCATTGTCCTGCAGAAAACCAGCCGAGGGTACTGCAAAAGGAACGGCAACAAAACAGGTCTTAGGATGTCGTCGACGTACCACTGTGCAGTAAGTGTACCTCTAATTACGACTAAAGGGGTCCAGTTATCAAAAGAAATGGCACCCCAGACCGTATACCTTGCTGAGGGCCAGTGTGGCGTGCAAAAGTGAAACCAGGATCCCTCCTCTGCCCTGGGTGTCTCCAAACACGTCTTCGACGATCTTCATGACACAGTTGGAAGCGGGATTCGTCGCTAAAGACTATACATCCCCAATCGGCACCATTCCAACCTGATCGAGCCATGCACCACTGTAATCTGGCTCGGCAGTATGTAGGCGTCAGTGGCAGGTGGCGTAACGGTCGACGCGAGCGTAGATTTCCTTGTCCCAACCGTCCGTAAATGGTCATGATAATCACTAGTGTTTGGGTTGAACGTCTGATGGTTCATAGAGATGAAGAAAGCGCTGTGACAGCTGATCGCACAGTCACTCTGTCATCACGATCTGTTGTGACCCTAGGTCGACCGCTAACATCCTGACGCTGAACTCTGCCATTTTCCACTCATCCTTGCCAGCATCTTCGAATCGCCGCATCGCTTCAACTCAAATGAGGAGCAATTCTCCGATTTGATGAAGCGGCCTCTTTCAATCTAATGAACGAACCATGCGGCGAGGCATTTTTAAGTTGTTGAAAGGTAATCTGAACCGCAATCAAACCGTAAGTTTTAACAACTGTTGAAGAACTGCTCATTATATACATCTGCTGGATGCGCTGGAGATCAAACTATTCATTTATTGGACATCAAATTTTATTCATTGCACATCTGGTCAAAACAATTATGCATACAAAATTTTAAAACAATCGGATGATTGCTTCTTGATGCGTCGATTTTTTTGTTATAGAGTGTATATTGCCGAATTGGAGACCATGGAAACAAATATGACATGGCGAAACCGGTTTTTGTGTCATTTTGTTAGAGTCCCGTTGAAACGACGGTATTTTTTAAAACACTTGAGTGCCCCCCCCCCCCCTCTCCCTGTATTTCGGAAACTAAACTCTAGTTGCACTTCCGAGTTGTTTAAAACTAACACCATTCATAAAATTAGAGATTTTTTTTTCAAACTTAATCTATTGTTTAGGAAGAATTTAGAGCATTAATGTAAGAAATTGATTTAAGACGTTTTGAATGATGAAATAATTCGGAAATCAAAGGCACTTATGAATTTTTTTCTTCGGAAGTGCTGAAGTCGACTCAGAAACTCTTCCGAGGCGTTGGTGGTAGCGGTTCTGTACTAAACAAATGAGGCCGAAGTTGGGAGCGAAGTTTAATGTTGTGAGTTACTCCAAAATCAGCAGGTGACCTTGTGAAGTTTAAATTGGGTGATCGTAAAATAGAAACTGGGTCGAAATTAGATTTTTTTTTTAACCGACTTCAAAAAGGAGGCGGTTATCAATTCATACCGTATGTATGTTTTTTTTTTTGTTTGTCCACTCATAGCGTCTCACCTAGTGAACCGATTTTGATGATTCTTTTTTTAATGGATAAGGAATGGCTCAACTTAGGTCCCATTACTTTGTTTGACCATATTTGTTCTTTAGAAAAAAAAGTTATGGGCAAAAAAACAGTAAATTTTATGCAATTTCCCTATTAAATGATTAAAATGATATTGTAGCGAAGTTCGCACTTTTCATCCGTGGATAACGGTGGCTCAATAGTAGAATTCTCGCCTCCCACACGAGCGACCCGGGTTCAAATCCCGACTAGGACAAAGTGAATTTTACTAAAATTTCGTTTCTACTGTATTTTCTCGAATCTTCTATTAATTTCTGTATCTTTCCAAGTCTGGAAAGTTCCAGCACTTTCTCAAGTTGTATATAAGGAGATGTAACGTTCATTCGTGGTTCTGAATAAAGATCTCGAGATGAGACTAACGAGTATTCGCTTCATTTGGCTTTCACAATGTCTTCGCTATCTTCATCTACGCGACAATATGGAACTCATTGTTATATAACAGTAACATTAATAGTAATTGTAATGATAATTTTTAATAGAGACGTACCGAGTACTCGGTAACTACTCGGTACTCGGCCTACTCGGCCAATTTGCCGAGTACTCGGTACTCGGCCAAATTCTGATCAGATACTCGGCCAATACCGAGTAGTTGCAAAAAATTGAATATCGTCCAAGACAGATACTAAAATTTATAAAAAAGAGCAAGCATTATATTCTGCAATCATTTACAACTAAAATTTATAAGTCAAATTTAAATTTTGAGAATAATGAAGTTTGTAATGCTTTAATGGAATAAATCTTTATTTTAATGTCCCCAAAGTTAATAAAACTTATTCACTAAAAATTACGCAAAAAATGTAAGTATAGAAAATATGGAATTTTTATATTAAAAATGGATTTTTGCTACAAACGAAAATTAGTTATAAAAAATGTAAAAATACCTTTGCTTAAAAAATAAAACAACCTTAAAAGTACAGTGCAGGAACTCTGCAGACACGTGTTTTGGCATTACAAGGAATTCCTTTTTCAATGCAAAAAATAGGGGCTCGTAGATTTAAAGGCATCCGACAAAAGTCGTATTTTTTTGTTGAATGTCTTTAGATTCTTTAGCTCACATGTTATGCACTGAAAAAGACGTTCCTTGTAACAGGGGGGGGGGGGGCAGAAACACGTGTCTGGAGTGTTCCTGCACATTTGTTTTATCTGCTTTTAAAAATTATTTATGTTTGGCAGATTAGAACTATAATTGATTGGTATACAGTGAAACCCCTCCTAACGGACACCCCTCTTATGCGGACAATTTTTAATTCCCCAGTTCCAGTGCAAATAACATTATTAAACCCCTGTCCTGCGTACACCTCTATATTGCAGAAAAAAAAATTTGTCCTGTTAGTGTCCGCATTAGAGGGATTTTACTGTAATTTGTTTTAATTCCAACTTGATTAATCATACCTTTTATTTATTTATTTTTAATTTAAAAAATTATTTTTTTGTAAAATTTTTGACACAAACAAAATTGTATATATATAATGCGTAATTAAATTTCAGCAGGAATTTAGTTTTAAAAACTATTATATGGACAAGGAGGTTTATACTACTATTCCAATAAGTTCAAAATTCATCACATGTGTGTCGGTGGTTCTTCTTAAAACATAATTGGTACTTGGAACTCGGCCGAGTAGTGAAAGGCCAAGTACTCGGTAACTCGGTACTCGGCCGAGTAATAAAAGGCCGAGTACTCGGTACTCGGCTACTCGGCCAAAGTGCTACTCGGTACGTCTCTAATTTTTAATAAAATCTTTTCTAAAGCAATACAGTGATATAGAGCCGAACTTCTTACTTTTACTGAAATATCTGCATTTGAACTAAAAAGAATGAAATAAAAAAATTTTGAAAAAAAAAAAAAAAAATAGAACCGACTTCAAAATTGCTCTAAAAAGTGAAAAATAATTTTATTCTTTAAACACCACCGATAATACTTTTAAACATAATTTTTGAAGTTGGCGCAAAAACAAAAAGTAAAATCCATTGTAACCATGCTTCGTTCATATTTTTATCAAAAAATCATCCAAAGTTAGGAACGAAACATTTATATCGTTACTCAAATATGCTGTCATCAATGCGTAATGCATGTGGTAGTGAAGAAACTAGACCTGGTTAAATTTATACTTGTAGTTGAGTTATGACTGTGAATGATTTTATCGATCGTTTTTGCGCCAACTTCAAAAATTATGTTTAAAAGTATTATCGATGGTGTTTAAAGAATAAAATTATTTTTCACTTTTTAGAGCAATTTTGAAGTCGGTTCTATTTTTTTTTTTCAAAATTTTTTTATTTGATTACAAGTTATTTGTAGAAAGGAAGTAAAGTGAAATGAATAAATGATCCTTCAAATCTCTGACAATCTTATCAATTTATTTCCGTTAGATTTTTTTTTTTTTGCCATCGGCCATCGGCAATCGGCCATTTGGAGGAAAACCATCGGCCATCTTTGAACAATCGGCCAAAAAATGCCATCGGTCGAGCCCTAATTGTAACCAGGCTGTCCGTATATTGTATGTTTATTATGAAAGTGTAAATTACTTCAAAGCTTTGCTACATCCAATTTTTGTTTTTTATAATTGCTTCATGAACTGATATTTAAATTCAAAAATGTGCAACTAAAGAAAATGGACTGCAGTAAGTTCAATTTGCTAAGCCTGGAAAGATTTCTTTTTTATTATTTTATGTAGAAGATGTCTAGAAGTGTGACAGTAAATAAAGGATGAAGTATAAATAATTGCCCAAAATATGCATGCAGTTTTTTAAAACAAATATTCAGTAATTTTTTTAATGGATTCACCATGTGCTATTTCTCTCACAATTACATTTTAACTTTAGATAAAGTAAAATGAGTGGTCTAGTTTTAAAGCTTGAAACTGAACAAATTGCAAAGCATTCATTTTGGTTTCAAATAATTTAAGAAAACTCGAATTATCTTTGCAGTTTTAGTTTTTATACAGTAAAAATCGTTTGTAGGTCTTTCAGCTGACTGACGTGACAACAAAATCAAAACATTTGCAAATTGCTTTGATTTTGACAAGTTTAGCTCTACTAATTTAAATTTTGTGCAAATTGTACAGTTAAGTTCTAATGAAGTTTTTCATGTAACTAGTCTGCAGTAATTTTATACTTACGACATTAATTCAAGTCTTAGGTAAAAGTTTTATGTGAAATAAACACCGTCATTGTACTGTATTTTAATAACTAGCATATATCTAGTTATTAATGCAAATATATCACCGATATGTCGGGTGCCCCACAGCCTCCCCAAGAGCAAGATTGCACCTTCCTACAAACACCATAAATCATCCCCCTAGCAAGAGATCCCCCTTAAAAGGGAAAAACATCCCTTAACCCCCTCCCCCTAAAAATTTCAATGCTGCAGTCTGTGCTATAACTCCCTCTCCTCTCGGTGGGCACCCCTGGATATGTTTAAATGTACATGCAGGCATTTAATTTAAAACTGACATGATAATAGCCTTTGCACTCTGGTCATAGCATTAGGAATTTATTTACGTTTATTAAATATTTTTCCACTAGTGCTTTGACAAACCAAATAAGCTTTTTCCCCCCTCCTTGTTCAACCTTCCTTATCTGAGAGCATAAACCGCTCGATAGAAACCGAAAAAGTTACACAAAAGCAGGTTTTTGTTTTTTAAGGAAATGAAAATGACATTTAACCAATATTTTAGGACATATAAACAATGCAGTTTTGCATTAAAATCAATAGAAGTGACTTTATTAATGTCTGAGAATGTTCAACCAGATTCATCTCAAGCTTAAGAAACTAGAAAAACGTATTGGGTAGCATTTGTTTTGATTGAGTGAGAACATATGTTTCAAATATTTTTTAACTTACATAAAGGAATTTACAAAAAACATTTAAAACCAGTTTATTTTAATGTATTCTCTTCTGCATATAACTTACTCTTAATTAAGTAAATGACTTGAAAATTTGGGTTTGTATCTTTTAACTGTTACTTCAACCTAAAATTTTATAATTTATAAAAAGAAGCCCTAATTTGATTTATTGCTGCACGAGATTGCAGTATCAGCTTTTAAATAATTAATTTTAATTTTTTCTGAATTTACCTTAAAATGCATATTTGAGAATCCTATGAAGAGCATTTATTTTATTGTCAAGTTTTATTTTCAGTCTTGAATTAACATGGAGTGAATCTTTTCACCTCTAGGTAGAACTCAAGTTCACTGCTCCTCCTCGACCAGGGATGTATACTTATTCTGTCATCGTCAGGAGTGACTCTTACATTGATTTTGATGTCATCAAAACGATAAAAGTAAGCAGCCTTTTTTTTTCTATATGCTTTTGATTTCTCAGTTTTTCAGATTTTGGTGATTTGATTGTTATTCTCTGCTCTCTCATTTTTAAAAAGTCTTCAGTGACTCTTCTGAAAAGCTTTTTTTTTTTCTTTTTCTTTCTTTTTTTTTTTTTTTTGAACAATCCCATTGTTTCAACAAAAATATTGTAGGTTGGCAGAACTATTTTTCTTAAAATTTAATTGTGATTTTTAAGCATTTCCCCCAAGATTTAAGCAAGATATAAAAGCCGAAGGACATATTTAAGGCTCAAGCAAATTACATTGTTTTCTGTGTCTGTTTTGGCTTAAAATCAATCACTTGTGTTAACAACCCCTCATGTTAGACTCATGTAGGCATGTTTTTTTACACATCAAGACCTTATTCAATGTTAACATTTTGCTCTAATTTGTTGAAGATTTTCATTTTCTGTTGGGTGTTTAGCCATTAAGAATGGCTAAAAGCTAGAGAAATTGTAACCTTCACATACCTGCCAACCCTTCCGGATTGCCCGGAATTTTTACGGATTTTCATGTCTTTTTCCGGTTATGAGCAAAATTTTCCGGATTTTTCACCTTTTTGTAGGAAAAAAATGTATTTCGCCAATTTTGGCGCTACGATACTTTTGTGGAACACAGCACCGCGTTTTAGGCCAAGTAGCCAAGGAAAGATTGCCATAGGAGAATGGCACGAGAAGAAGTGAGACAAGATTATGACGTCACCGAGTGATACAGCGCATGATTTCATCGGGATCCAATCAAAGCAAGCGTCGCGGCGGGCAACTAGGGACACAATTTCGGCGCCAATTATCTTCTCGTTCGAGCTGTTTTTGCTTCGTTCTTTTTTTAAGATAAGGATGAGTAAATGTTATTTCAAAACTTTTAAAGAAAGCAATAAAAGTAATATTTACTAAACGGAAGTAAGTTCAATTGATATGAAATTCATAACTAATATCATATTGTTAAATGTAAAGAGGGTAATTGTCCTGTTTGATTTTATTTTGCGTTAAAATCTTGTGTATAAAAATAAAAAAATCTTACGGATTTTTTTTCTCGGAGGTTGGCAGGTATGCCTTCAAATCTTGAAGCAATGATCTCAAAGTATTGGATGAAATCTAGTTTCTTTTACTAGTTTCAAGCAAAATGTGTCTCCCATTTGTCACAGTTGATCCATGTGACTCGGGATCTTTGCCTCAGCCTTTCCTAAACCAATGATCAGGCTTGCTCATTTTAATTATTAATTCCTGCTCAAGTTTTAAAAATTGTACACTCCTATTTCACCCCTCTTATTTAGCTGGATGTGAAGGAAGCGAAGGAAATCGATCTGACAAAAGTACAGTGGGATGTCTCCGAAGAAGAGGAGGAGAAGGATGAAGAAGAGAGCGCTGTAGAAGACTCCGATCTTGCCTCAGACGATGACTTAGATGATGAGTGATGAGCGCTGGAAGCTTAACCTTCTTTTATAAAACAAATTCATAATAATGAGCTCGGGACTTGCTGGGCAGCCCGAGAATTAAAGGAGCGAAAATACTAAATTTGGATTTGTTTTCCTGAAAGAGAACATCATATAACTCACATTTGGAGGCTTTTATGTTTGGACTGTATAAAATATTTTTATTGGAAGAAAATTTCTTAATGTACTGACTAATTTATTGAAGCCTGAGCATATTTTCTATTGTATATAATGACACTAAAAATTTAAAAGATTTTCAAGTTTTGTAAATTATAATTGTGTTATGGAAAAGATTATACTATAAGGTTCTTTTATGGCTTTGCCTTCAAACAGAGTATCCAATTAAAGATTTTGCTGTGAATATCTCTCATCTTTGTTAAAAGCAATATTTATATCAATTTTAGGGATCTTGAATGTGCTAATAAATGTTCGTTTCAGGGGGGGGGGGTGTTATTAAGATTAAAAGAGCAATTGGATTGAAAATGTGCATTTTGTAAATCACCAAAAAAAAAAAACCTCAAGTACTGGGATCTTTGTATTATACAATGCTGGAAATATGGAATATAATAAAGTTATTTTCTATGATTCTATTTGTCTGTTTTGTCTTGTAACTACTTTGTCTGCTCCAAATATTATCAGCCAGTATTATTTACGATGTTTCAAGTATTGTTCAGCAAGTGTGAAAATCCAAAGGCGAGAATCATGCTTGATTGGTTTTTTCTTGAACAGACTTGGAGGGCAGTTTTCTGAAATTACAGCAGGTCTTTTTTTTTTCTTTGCCGAAAAACTTGATATGAATGATTTACTTCGGAGAAATACCATGCATCGAAAGATATGTAGAAGGAGTAGAAATTTTTTTCCAAGAATAGAACAACTACTACTACTTTTCTACACACTAAAAGAAAGATTGCTTTTTAAACTTTCAAGCAACTAATGACATTCAAAAATATATTAATAAGGCTAATCAGGCATCCCACTATGGAATTAATAAGGTGCGACCTTCCACTTTGATTGAAATTGTAGTAGGAGATGTATATTTTTTAAATTGCTTAAACATATTGAATAATTATTTATTTGAACAAAGTATTTGCATATAACATAGCATAAAACTTATTTAACGAGCATAACATTGAAAGTGAACATTCCATTTGTTTACTACAATAAATGTGCATTTTATTACTTTAGATATATCTATCAATTTTTTTCATGAAAATTAACATTAAAAATTTCTTAGTTTCTGCTACATAGGCCAGATTATTTTTTTTAAATCTCATTTACTAAATGGTGTGCCTGTGAAGCTCTCTCAATTGTTATAAAAACCATCAATGACTTCAAAAGAGAAAAAGTTCGGACGAAAGCATTTTGGTGCAGCTTCAACGCAAAATGGGTTAAAATTTGTTTTGTTTGGTGCAACTAGAAGTAGAAGATATGCTCAAAATTCCAAAAGGTGTTTGAGAGGTTTTGCAAACCCAAAAAATAAAATCGTTCTCAATCTTACATTCCTGTTTCTTAATGGATAAATTTCTAGATTCTTCTGTTCATTCATAATAAGATTTCCGGAAGCCATTTCATTTACATTTGCTATCTTCTTAAAAGAAATATTAAAAAATTAAGTTAAATTTTGCGATCCTTTTAACATGTCCGCCAATGGTGATCAGCGGGAACAGCCCTCAAAGGATTTTGGAAAAAGTTGTCTGAATTGTCCAATCCCACACCCTAACATGAACCCTGGTGCTAATGGCAGGAATTAAAACCCAGAGTTTGCTCTCTTCCCCTGTCAACATCTTCATACTGTTAACAGTGTAACAATCTTCTTTGTTGAATTCCAATGATACTATCTGGAAAGGGTGATCTAAAAATTCTCCTGAAAATTATTTAATTTCTTATTTGTGCAATGCATAGGTTGCTTGGAGTGTGACTAGTTTCACATTTTCACTAAGTGTTATTTTTTGCTTGAATAATATTCAAGGAGCTTTATCTGCTGTAGGTTTTTCCCTGCATTTATTCAAAGCCTATGTATCAGAATGAATACTTTAATAAAAAGTTTGAAGATCAGAGCAGTGCATTTTTTTCCAGGTGGGTCAGAAATTGTCATAATGAAAGAAGTCTCTCAATATTTTTTTGAGATTTTTTAAATCTTTGCTGCTTTGTTCTAAGTTAAATGTAAATTTAGCAAATAAAAATCGCAATCACAGTTTTATAGTTTAACAAACAGATATTTTTTAATATTAAAATTTTCAAGTTCCATGCAATTTAAGCTATTTCTCAGAAAGATGTATTGAAATTTCCCTTGTAATTTCGTTATAAACAAGAAGAGAAACCTAGATTATAGGACGAAATTGGAGTGTCTACCTAGAGGCGAGAAGTCGATCAGTGTCGCAGGGAGAAAAAAAAATTGAGTGGGGAAATAGTTTGTCCTCACATTTGGTTTTAAAAAAATTACAGAAGTTGGGAGGGGGGGGGGCTTTTCCAATTCGTGCCCCTCCCCCCTCTAATCCAGTACCCGCTTCTGACCTGAAGATTGCTCCACTCTCTCTGATCAATCTCCATAGAAGTCCATCTTTGACAGCCGAACTAAACCCCTTACAAGAAAAATTAGCCACTTGGGGCAGATGCCTTCTCTGCATGGGAGTGTAGTCAGAGGGAAAATGACTGACTGTGATTCCTTTACTCCAAATTCAGCCCAATTCCATGACTCCACAGCAATGGCGCACACAAGGGAGGGGTCCGGACCCTTCCCATAGGTCTTGCATTTTCCCCCGATCGATTACATTAAAATGTATTTTGTACGTAGAGTAATTTCAAACAAAGGTAACAATAATTTCAGTTATAATAGGTGAAAAAATAAAATCCTCAGGTTAAAAGAGTTTAAAATATTGTGCACTTTTCCTATGACAAATTGCCTATAAGAAGCAGAATGTCGATTATAAATGATTGCAAAGTAAATAATCATGTTTTTAGTTTTGTAATTACATATTAAAATGAGATTCTATGAATTTGGATCCATTTTTTTGATTATGAGAAAAGTAAAAGAGTAAATTATTTTGCTTTCTGTTTATTTATTTAAGTATATTTTACTACATAATGCTAATTATTTATCCAATAGTTTATTTTTTCCTGTTTTTCGTTCTTGCCAATCGATAAAATCAAGTTAGTATATTTGACGATGCATTGGGCTATGATATGAGAGTGAGGCTCTCGACCTTGGACCCTCCCTTTGCAAAATTCCTGTGTGCGCCATTGCTCCACAGCAATAACTCTGCCTTATTAGAAGTAGAGCATTTGCTAAAATGCTTTAGTAAGAAAAAGTTATAGAAAATGAGTTTACTGGTGTAGTTTTTAAAGACATGCATAAAAAGAAAAATTTTCTGCCTCATCAAACAGATGAGGTATTTAATTTGCAAATCAATAAACGAGGAATCGGAGTACTATAAATTTTATGGGAGGAGGGAGCTTTTGGCTATCTTGGTCACTTTGGGTCCTTTCTCAGTCTAGACCTTATTGCTCTGGTACCCACATGTATGGTCCTTGACCCCTCCTAACCCTTGGCCTCGAATTTATTCCTTTGTTTTAAAAATCAATTAGTCACCCTTAAATGAAGTGCTGTAATCAGGAAAAAATAGTTGGATAAACACTATTCTTTTTAACACGCTTTTATTAGCTCCACTTTTATGTTTGTGAGTAACTCTCCTTTGGACTAAGAGCTGGTGGCTTATTACTGTTAGTACATTCCACCACTTTATGAGTGTTCGTGGCCGAGTGGTCTAAGGCGTGGGTCTTCGCTGACGTCCACTTCCGGGAGTCATTGGGCGTGTGTTCTAATCCCGTCTACACGGAAATGGAATTTATAATCTTGAAACTCAATTTTCGCCCACTTTTTGTGATCAGATTCTTTTAAAATTTGGAATGCAACCTCAGACCCGATAACAATGCAATATTCTATAATCAAATTAATTTGTTAATGATAAGTTATTAGTTTATTCTAATTAACACGCTTTTATTAGCTTAACTTGTATGTTTGTGGGTCCAACTTTCCTTTGGACAAATAGCCAGTGGCTTATTAGAATTACTTACAACGTACAAATCAGAGCTGCAGAGTGTAACAATATTTGCACATGAATTTACCAGAAAGCATTCAAAATGTCTGATGCATATAATGCAATAGA
>NC_072736.1:3273157-3290596 GCF_026930045.1 Uloborus diversus | reverse complement strand
ATCGGTTAATGTTGTGTCTTGAAACCTGGCAACAACTATTTATTAATATTTTACCAAGCTGTGTTAAGTTGTGGTTGCCATGGTTTCCGTTTGAGTTCCATTCTTATTCGCAAAATTATTAGAGTGTGTATCTGTAGTGTTCATGTTGTAGCATTGAAGAATAAATGTTTGTCGTGTGTGAATCGTATCCTTATAGTTATTGCTAAACACGACAACAAGTTGGCGACGAGGATGATGGGATCTTCCAGCATTAATTTTGAGTCATTTGATGTTGCAGTGGAAGATTGGCCAAGTTACGTAGAACGACTTGAGTCTTACTTCTTAGTGAATGAGATTGAAGAGACTAAGAAGGTACCAGCCATTTTGAGTTTAATGGGAGCTA
Organism: Uloborus diversus; assembly: GCF_026930045.1. Taxonomy (NCBI): domain Eukaryota; kingdom Metazoa; phylum Arthropoda; class Arachnida; order Araneae; family Uloboridae; genus Uloborus; species Uloborus diversus. Next base: position 3,290,214 of record NC_072736.1, on the reverse strand, counting down.
CTACTTACAAATTATTGAAGAATTTGGCTACGCCAAAAAATTCCTTCTGATCTGGAGTATGATGACATTGTAACATTATTAACTGAACATTTGAATCCAAAAACCGTTGGAGATGACGGAACGCTTCAGATTTTACAAGCGTAATCAATTAGAAGGTGAGAATATTACTACATATTGCGCTGAATTACAAAAATTGTCGATGAACTGTAATTTTGGCGAGAATTTAAGTACAATGCTAAGAGATAAATTAGTCATGGGTTTAAGAAATGAAAACATCCAGAAGAAGTTGTTGGCGCAAGATAATTTGACTTACGCCAAGGCGAAAAAAAATTGCTTTCGCTATGGAAATCGGCACAACGTGATGTGCATGAAATTCAAAATAAAATGGTATCTATTAATAAACTGTATAGTTCTGAAGATAAAGTTACTAAAACTGTTTCGAATAAATTTAAAAACCCAGAATTTCAAAAGAAAGCAACAAAAACATCTCGCAAATGTTATAGGTGTGACAGTGCGCTTCATTTAGCCCATGAATGTAAACACAAAGACACGGAATGCAGAAATTGCCAAAAGAAAGGACATTTGGCGAAGGTCTGTCGTTCAAAAAGAAATAAAACTGAAACTGTGAAACAAATTGAATCGTGTTCTGACAGTGCCCCTGTTCTTAATGTAAAATCTGCTACGCAAGCAAGAGATAAAATATATTTGGAAGTTTTTATTGAAGACCAAAAGTGTGACATTGAATTAGATACTGGAGCCGCAGTCACATGCATGAATGTAACTGACTTTAAGAAACTGTGTCCATTGGTAGTGATTAAACCGACGAATATGATACTCCGTAATTTTGACAACTCTGTGATCATACCCGCTGGAGAAGCACATGTCAAAGTTCGGTATAAGAATCAAAGTAGCAACAAGAAGATTTATTTAGTAAATGAAAAAGTGAGTGCAGTATTTGGAAGAGAATGGTTACGAAGTTTCTCTCTTGACTGGAAAGAAATTAAGACCGTTGATGCTTACAAATCCGACTCCCGTAGCAATAAACTAGTAGAATTGTTACAAAAACATGAGAAAATATTTACTCCAGGGATAGGAAAATTGGAAAACTTTAGCTGTCGTCTACAAATGAAACCTGGTGTCAAGCCAGTATTTTTCAAGCCTCGACCAGTACCATTTGCTTTAAAGGAACGAATCGAAGCTGAACTCGTCAGATTAGTATCAGAAGATATCATCGAACCAGTTAAATATAGTGATTGGGCAACACCAATAGTACCTGTTGTAAAGCAAAATGGTAAATTGCGAATTTGTGGAGACTATAAAGTGACAATAAATCCTGGACTTAATATTGAACAGTATCCCTTACCTAGGATCGAGGACATTTTTGCGAATTTGGCTGGTGGAGAGACTTTCACTAAAATAGATTTAACCGAGGCATATTTACAAATGACGGTTGATGAAAAGGATCGCCATTTGCTTACTATAAATACACATAAAGGTTTATTCAGATACAAACGAATGAACTATGGAATCGCCTTAGCTCCTGCTGTTTGGCAACGTAGTATTGAACAAGTGTTATCCGGAATCCCAGGAGTGCATGTATTTCTGGATGATATCACAGTAACGGGCCGTAACGATCAAGAACATTTAAGCAGATTAGAACAAGTATTAGAAAGACTTTCTGAACATGGACTTAAAGTTAACAAGAGTAAAAGTGAATTTTTCAAAGATTCCGTAAACTTTTGTGGTCACAAAATCGACAAATTTTGGACTGCACAAAACTCAAGAAAAAACTGAAGCAGTTTTGAAAGCGCCTGTTCCGGAGAACGTTTCCGAGTTGAAGAGTTTTCTAGGGTTAGTGAATTATTATGGAAAATTCATACCAAATTTATCCACTTGTGTAGCGCCACTAAATAAGCTACTTAAGAAAGGAACGACATTTTGCTGGACCACAGAATGTCAGAATACTTTTCTGAAGCTAAAAAAAGAAATATCATCAGAAAGAGTATTATGCCATTACAATCCGAAGCTACCCATTGTACTGCAAACAGACGCATCACCAGTGGGAATTGGAGCTGTGTTGAGCCATATTACTGAAGACGGTTCGGAGAAGCCGATTATGTTTGCTTCGAGATCCCTGACAGCAACAGAGCGCAATTATTCTCAAATTGACAAGGAGGCCCTAAGTATTGTTTGGGCAGTAAAGAAATATTACCAGTACCTGTTTGGACGCCATTTTCACTTAGTCACTGATCACAAACCCCTAGTATCAATTTTTGCTCCAAATAAAAGTTTACCATGTCTTTCTGCTACAAGAATGGTTCACTATGCACTGTTTTTACAAGCTTTCAGTTATACTATTAGGTACCGAAACACTAAGGATCACGGAAACGCAGATGCTCTGTCAAGATTGCCATTGTCAACCGGGAAGGTAGAGCATATTACAGATGCAGATGCAGCTAACATTTTACAAGTTGAAGTGCTTCCAATTACGGCAAGTGAAATTGCTAAAGCGACCAAAGTTGACAGCAAACTGTTTGAACTTTATGAAAGTTTACGAACTGGAACTGAGCTGCCTTTACCCTGGAAAGGTAAAGAATCCGAATTTTCTTTGCAACAAGGATGCATTATGTATGGTCATCGAGTTTGCATTCCCCAGAAGTACCATAAAGCTGTCTTGGAGGAGCTCCATGTAGGACACCCTGGAATTGTTAAAATGAAAGCCCTCGCAAGAAGTTACTGCTATTGGCAGGGTATAGATTCGAGCATAACTAGTTTTGTCCAAAATTGTGCTGCTTGCGTGTCAACTAGAAATGACCCATCAAGAATCAAGCGACATCCGTGGGAATGGGCCGAATGGTCCATGGCAAAGGATTCATGTCGACTTTGCTGGTCCATTTATGGGGAAAATGTTTCTAGTGGTTGTTGATGCATTTTCTAAATGGGTGGAGGTAATGCCAATGAAGAATATTACATCGAACTTAACAATTGAATACTTAAGAGTTCTATTTGCCCATTATGGACTTCCATTGACGGTTGTGAGCGATAATGGTCGAAGTTTTACAAGTTACGAATTTCGTCAATTCCTGAAAATGAATGGCATTAAGCATAGACCTTCTGCTCCTTATCATCCTGCTACGAATGGGCAAGCAGAAAAGTTAGTTCAAGGTTTTAAAGCATCATTGAAATCTAGTCAAAGCGATCCTGGAGATATTAATGTGAAACTCCAAAGATATTTGATGCAGTATCGAATAACCCCACACTCATTAACAGGTGAAACTCCAAGTTTTCTGTTTTTGAAACGATGTATTCGTACCAGGCTCGATATTTTGAAACCGAATGTAAGAGAACATGTGATGCAAAAGCAAAGCTCTCACTGCTTGACTGAAGAAATTACACGTGAGTTTCTCGAAGGGGAAAAAGTAGCCGTGAGGAATTATGCAGGACTGCCTAAATGGAAGATAGGTACTGTGATCAACCGTGATGGATCTTTGAATTATAGCGTACAAGTCGGAAATGAAATATGGAAACGACATGTTGACCAGCTAAGGAAGTGTGGACAATCCTTGGAAACAACTGGATCAACACTTGAAAATTGTGTTCCTACAATTTCAGAAAGTACTGAGGAACCAGAGGCAATATCTGATTCAAGTGGGGTAGAAAAGCCTGATCTTTCTATTCCTGCATCAGAAGCCTCATCAACCCCCGATACCTGTGCCTACACCTGAGCCGAGCCTAGAAGTTCCTTCCCCGACTACTGTGCCATTACGACGCTCGACCAGAATTAGAAAAGCACCTAAGAGATTTGGGTTGTAACGTTATATTTAGTCGCAGAGGGACTGTTGTGTCTTGAACCTGGCAACAACTATTTATTAATATTTTACCAAGCTGTGTTAAGTTGTGGTTGCCATGGTTTCCGTTTGAGTTCCATTCTTATTCGCAAAATTATTAGATGATGTATCTGTAGTGTTCATGTTGTAGCATTGAAGAATAAATGTTTGTCGTGTGTGAATCGTATCCTTATAGTTATTGCTAAACACGACAGTTTCCTTATATGTTATCATACTTCATGAGTTATTTTATCAAACTTCTTCATTTGAAAAGAAAAAAATATATATATAGGGTCATTCCATAGAAATGTCAACCTCAACCTCAGAAATTTTTTTTTCCACAAAGCCTTAATTGTGACCTATCATTTCATCCAGCATACTTTTTAGTACATAAATCCAGTAGCAGTTTGCAAAAATTTCATTCGGTGTTTTTCTTCTGGCTCTAAACGTGCGAGGTTGTAGAAAAGGCTTAGCATGTGCAAAAAACATGCTTATACGTTTTCTTGTGTAATGTAAAAATTTTTGTAAATTTTTAAAAGAACTATGTTTATTCTAAATGATTAGATTTTGGCCCAATAAAATTGACTGTTCTTTATGCATACATTATAAGATAAGTATTTTAATTAGTTTGGTTATTTCACTGAAAATATTTGCGTTACGTTAGTCACGAAAATGTATTATTTTCTGCTTAAAAACTAAACCAGATGATTGAACCAAACAGCACTTTTTATTTTCTTACATCTGTGTCATATCTATTTAAAAAGTGCAAAATATTTATTTTAGTATCAGTAGATATAAAATAATTAGTGTGACTAACGTAATATTTGAGCTGTGACTAACGTAACAGTTTGCATGTGACTAACGTAACATTTTAAAAATGACTGCTAATATTTAAAACTTGTTTAATTTAATGTACATTTTCATGAACAATTTTGAATATGTAGGCATTCTATATTGATTAAAAATATAAAGGGTGAAAATACCAGTAATATTACATTGTAGACCTTCTGTTTACTTAGAAAAATACTATTTTAAAGGTCTTATAAAGATACTTCCAATTTAAAGAATTATTAAAAGAGGAAAAAGGTGAGTAAAGCAAAATGAGTACTCTGCTGAATGTGCATTTAACACAAGAATCCAAGCTTAAGAATTAAGATAATAGAAATACATTCTTAACAAAAGAGAACGTCTCCATTTTTTGGAAACTACATTTCCACCTATTATTAAAATGAAGTAGTAGCTGCTCGTTGAAACCATTTGAAGATGTTACTTGATACAGTGACAATAAGTGCTGCTGCGCTGCCATATATTTCAGAAAATGCAAGAATGATCATTTAGAAATTCAAACATTTGCGGTGATATCTGGAATTAAAATGCATTCTTCAAAAACGTTAAATTTTTTTTTCAGTATTACACTTTATTCAAAAGCATGCACAACACTATTCGTTCGATGAATCAGTAAACCTTAAAAAATAATATGCCATTGAAAAGTACTACGGGGTTTCTTATCACCATAACTAGCATATCGGCAGAATGCTAGAATTCGGTGAAACTATTAACTTGCATAAAGTTAATTTTTAAAAGAGAAAAATTTGGGTTTATTTATCCCAAGATCGATGTTATTCAGTTTGTAAAAGCAGTTTTTTTTTATTCGTTTACTTTTTTTCGCCCATTCAAATTAAGTTAATTGAACTGAATCCTTCCATTCAATTTCTTACAATAATATAGAAAAAAAGTAAAGAAAGAACCATAATGCAACACAAAGTACGTTCCTAAAAAGTGTAAAAGTAATATAAGAGCAAGAAATTAATTATAAAAAGTTTTTTATATGCAGTCATTGCTTCCTTTTCGATGGTTACGTTAGTCACGTTACGTTAGTCACACACAGTTTTTCTTAAAAGTACCATTAAGGGCCAAAAAAGATTCATCTGTAACAAATCTGTAGCACATTTTTAAAAATAGATTGTTTACCTCTTACAAATATATCGGGCAATTTTAAATGCCTGCATAAATTTCAGAAAAATTTGCGTTGTAACATAAGCATTGTTTCTCAGGGTTGCAAAAATGTTGCGTTAGTCACGATGCCTTTTTTGTTGAAAAAAACACCTGCAGGAGCTTATTTTGCTTCAAATTCTTGGTAGAAATGAAAAATAGTCACCTTGTACATTTTAAATCTGCATATTAAAGCAAAGCACATTTATTTTTACTCTCGGTGTAAGTAAAAAAGAGTTTGAAAATCAGCTGCGAATGTTACGTTAGTTACTATGGAATGACCCTATATATATATATATATATATATATATATATATATATATATAATATATATATATATATATATATATATATATATATATATATATATATATATATATATATATATCAGCTTTTTTCGAAAAATAAAGATACAATTCACAAATTAGTTGTTGTTTTTTCGAAAAAAAAAAGTTTTATCTGTTTCTTTTATTACGTTACCTTAATGTATAGCATCACAAAGCTGAGAACCGTTGCTCAGTTAGTTAGATCACCGTGCAAATATTGGGAAGGCTGTTGGTTTAAATTCTTGACAGCCGAAAAATATCGTTTTTATGATCCAAAGTTCCATAAATATATACAATCTAAACGTATTGCAGCATTTCAAGCTACAGCTCTGTTGTAGTTAAAATATGGAAAGAAGCGATTGATTTTAACATGGATAATCGCAGTATACCTTTTCAAAAATATTCTACCGAAATAAAGTATTCGATTTCAATGTGTTTTGCCTTATTACACAAGTGAAGTAGTGCTCAACATACGGCCCATGGGTCATATATGGCCAGCAAAAACAAACCTTCCCGTCATAAATGTTACGAATTAAAACCTTATTAACCCTCCATTCTTCATATCCTGTTTGTACTTTTCTTCCCTAGATGCAGTCAAATTGTAAAAGTTTAGATCGAAATATTCAGAAATTGGTTTCGTCACAACAGTACCAAACTTTGCATTAAGAACATAAGAATCAAGTAGTCACTACAACAATTTTTGGTTTGATATTTTCTTTATGTTTCCAGATTTTTCGATGTCATCTAGAAAAAATGCATAAATATATTTAAATTTTCAGGTCCATAAACTTCATCTTACTATGAAGTGCAGCTCTATTGAAAAGAAATATTGGGCACCACTGCTTCAGGTTATAGCATCCCAAGATGGAGTGAGTCCCCTTAGCTCAGTTAGTGAGACCGTTTTGCTAATAACTCGAAGAAGGGAATGGGGGAGAGATTGATCCTCCCGTAGGACAAGCAATTTAGCTTTTGAATGACTAATCCTTCTCAGCTCGAGTCTGGTCCAAATTTCCATGAATGTATAATTTTAACTCATTGGGGGAGGATTAAAAACTTTAGGATTTAGGAGAATTAAAACGGCAGTTGGGATGATGCATCAAAAGTAGAAAAACAAAAGATTTATCAAACGGGATTTTTTGAGGCTACGCCATAACTTCCTTGATACTTCATAAAACTTCAAAAGTAAGACATCATTTTAAAGATTTTGGTACCGCTATCAGATAAAAATAACCAAACACACTACACACATCACAGTTTCGCTCTTATTCAAAAAGAGATGGGAAAAAAAACATTAGAAACGGGATTTTTGCATTCCTAGTTTTGAGCGAGAATTTTTCTCGAAAAAAAAAAATCATTACTTTCCGTTCCCATCAATACATTCTGCACATAAATGGCAAACTTTAAAGGCAAACTGGGGGAGAGGAAGGCGCTTCAGATAAATAATTCGGCTGTACAGAAATGAAAAAAACAAACAAAAAAAACAAGTATTGAAACAAAATCAACGTTAGTTTTTGCTAAGATATTTAATTACAACTGATTTATCATCACGAAGGTTATACACAGCTCTGCATTTTTTTTTTGCATCCAGTACAATTATCTAGACTTAGTACCAAAGCAAAAAAGGTTCATTTTTAAGTTATGATAAATTCAATGCAAAATTAAACAATTGCATCTAAGAAAAACATTACTTATCAAAAATGAATACGAACAGATAATTAAACTAGAACTTATAAAAAAAAACGAATTAAATAAAAAAATTTGATAATAATAATAACAGTAATTTATCAAAATGATTATTTATTAAGAGAACAACTACTTATAAAAAAAATGATTCCATATCTCCCAATCTTCCTTGGTAATACCTCCTGCACGTTTGATGCACTTTTAATTTCACTGAGAGACCTGAAATCCTATTTTATTCAAATATAAACCTTGAAGTGGGCATTACTTCAGCACTGGCCACTACTGGTGTTTTACTTTTTATGTTCTTTAATCATATTGTAACACTCATAAATAAACAAAAAGGATTTTTTAAAAATAGTATCCTACCTGACCAAACAATAAGCTTGTGAAACTTTGATTGTAATATTTAACGAAAACAGAGATCTGTCCACGGCAGAAACTTAATTATTAAAATAAATATGCTTATTCAGTAAGATTTTTTAAAACATATAAAATGTTCATTTAATTAAATCTATCTGGTATTAGCTATAAAATAATAAATCACAAACGTAAGAAATAAAAAGATATTTATTTCTTTATCTTAAAACGATAGTTTTCCTGTTAATAACAGTTACATAAACAGTTTTGAACAATTTATTGACTTTTCTTGTTTAGCTTCCTTTGGATGCTTTCCGATGAGAAAAATAAACAAATAAATAAAATAGATCTTTCAAAGAATTGACCAAAAAGTTTTACCCATCGAACAATAGAATTGAAGAATTCCGATTTTAAACTTTTATACTCGTCGTCAATTCTAACTAAGTTAAAAGAAAATAGTTCTCAATTGCAGGTTAGACATAACCATTTTAAACAACAAAACTATTTTCCTGCTCGAAATTGGAACCCGATGCCTTTTCACTTTTCCACTTTTCAATCTTATTTTCTTCTTACAATGTCTGCTTGTTGGTTGTTTGGGGAATAGTCCCATTAAACATGGAGTATCTGAAGAGTTATATGTATTATGATTAATCGGGAAATCTTTTTTAAAAATAATAGTAAAAGTAAATGTTACTGTTGATGACTTAATGAATATTACGCAGTATTCAGAAATTGTTGTTAGAAAAAGTTCGTATTGTATGAAATGCTTTGTATATTATTTGGTGCCTGATTTCAAACCAGAACATCCATTTTTTATAAGTTACGCCAGGATTTTTCAGAATATGGATTCCAATGTCCGAGCAAAACTTATTATTTGCATATTCTGTGAAAATAATGTCTGATCAAAAGTTTTAAATGCTTTGTATATACATTAATCTGTGCGTGAATTAATTGAAAGTAGTTCTATGAGTATAAAATAATTTCATATAAAATTAAACATTTTGTTAAAATTTACCATCATTTACCATACTTTGGAGCACGCAGGTCTTCTCTTTCAGTTTGGTTCTCCGTGTAACATCCGACAGCAGTTAGCCAACCAGTTCGTTTGAATTTATCATAGTGATTTGAAATTAAAAAGACAAAAAAAAAAGTTCCAATTCTGTTTTTCACAATCAGGAGTGTGTGTGTGTGTGACTAGGCACAACTTTAATTGTGCAACTGAACTTGCTTATAACGATCCCTGCTTCAAGGGAATCTGGATTTAACGTGGAAGTTTAAAAAAATTGGTTGGTAAAATGTTAAATGTAAAGGAGTTTAACTCGCTTTTAACAAGAAAACTTTAAAATCCGCTTAAAGCCAGCAATGCTTTTGAAATTCATAAAATTTCTACTGCCTTCCCAGCTCTAATCGGAAAAATTCTTTCAAAATTCCGATTTCAACCGAAAGCTAGTGATGAGTCATTAATTAAAAGAACAAGTGATGACGACCTCTTTTTGTTAATATGTGGAATAAAGAAGCTTATGGAATTTAAATATTTGTTAAAGCGAATGCTTTTATTTGAAAGGCTATTGTTGCTGGAATTCAAGGTAGTACAGATGAAAAAAATTATAAGAATGACAATGACGGCCAATATGAAGAATTTGAAGCTGAACAATCAACCAACTCAATGACTTTTGATGAGCTGAGACCACGGGTGGCTATGACGCTATGAGTTTTCCTTTAAATCAATAAACCCAGGAAAAAAACAGTTTAAAGGGAAAACAAGCAAATTGACTAATTTACCTAGTACTGTTTGCAAATATGAAAAAAAAAAAAAATTCTATGATTTTTCATGACCTTGTTTTATAACAAGCAAATATCTCAGCCCCTTCGTGCTCAATCTAAGCAAGTTAGACTGCAGTAACTATTATTTTCATGTTTGCATTTCGAAAAATTTAGTAGCTGAGGTAAAAGCACCGGTTATTTGTGAAAAAATTAGCATAAATAAGTAAGAAGCAAACATTTTCGTGAAGGATATAAGACTTTTTTTTTAAAATAATTTTTAAAAATATGTCCTAAAAATACATTGTTCTAAAGTTATTACTACACGTGCCCTCACAACCCACGCATGCCAGGATATATATGCACACATCAAATGTCCTATACACGATTTTTTTTAAAAAGTGTATTTCATGTAAACAGCTAAGACTAAAGGAGAAAAAACTATCATTGTTAAAGTGCCATAAATTAGTTTTACTAAACTTTGTTCAATAATCCGTAGCATAATTAGTTTGACACCACTTTTAGAGAACATCGCGTTTTAGGTAAAGCATTAATAAAAGATTACTACAGTTTTGCTGCGAGCTATTGGTCTTTGTTTTTCCAAGAAGGGTAACTTTCTTCAGAGTTGTTACCCTGACATAAAAATATATAATTACTTGGACAGAAAATTGCCCTGAAGTTTGTCAAAACTTTACAATTTCTAAACAGATAACACGATTTACCCTTGTATGGCTTTTTATTTAAAATTAAAACTAAATGCCTTATTTTTATGTTCAAGTTTTGAGTCTTAGCTACATTTTTGACCCTTGAGAGAGCCACCAATTATAATTATTTTTTTTGGAAAACTTAAGCTAAATAGATTTTTTTTTCGTCCGAAAAAGGATCATAAAATGTTACTTTTGTCTACATAAATGTGAAATTACATGTGTTTATGTCGTTCGGACATATAATTCCTTTTTTCAGAGTTAAAAAGTAATTATGTAAAATTATAGTGACTGGAATTGGGGAATTTTAAAACTTTGAAATGCGTATCAACCTCTTTCGCTAACTGAGTTACCGAAACAATGTTTTGAATAAAATATTTATATTTGATTTAAAATTCTTTGAATATTGCATGCCCTTATCATGATGTAAAACCAAATTAAGGTTCAGATTTCAATATTTTGCTCAATTATGATTCAATTGACTCAACTTTTGCACTTTCACTGACTCTTAAAAAATAAAAAAAATTAAGTTTTATGAGAGTTTAAGTTTAGTTAATGTTTATCAGCAGTTTAACGAAAAAGTAATGAAAACTTCCCTATTAAGAATCAAAGAACGATACAATTAAACATTCCCCATTGTCAATATAAAAAACTATTATTTCTAAAGTCTAAAATATCATCAAAAGTTCATATTTACTTCAGTAGAAAGGAGAAATATCGATCCTCACATTCGGGATACAGACAAGTTATTTTCTTTTTGGTATCACCATCTCACAGTTCTTGCACATATATGCAGCATATGCAGCAGATGATCATATCCTATACAAGACCAATGGACGTAAGGACACCGGAGTGCTTCCCATCAGAGCGTTATTGTCCTATGTAGAACTTTTCTAGTGTTATCAAATCACAGGAAAAAATTACGGTACACAACGAAATTTCTTTTTTAAATTCGTTAACTACAAAAATTAGTCTTTCGAGAGCATTAGCATCTTTTTTACCTTAGTAAACTACATTAAAAAATGAGGAAATAAAATTGAGTGTAAAAAAAAGGGCTAGGATTTAAAAATATGAATTTAAATTCACTTAAGTCAGCAGGAGTCTGCACAAAAAATTCTGGGGTCCCATCACAAATGACTTTATCCGTACCCCTCCATATTGTTCATCCCTTCTTTTCTACACATATTTCACCCTTCATTATAAAAATCTCGGGCCCCCTTCTGGATCGGGCCCGAGCCAACAGGTGTCCCTTCTCCTCCTCCGAACATGCCCCTGTAAGTCAGAGACAATATTTTCGAAAAACAAATCACATTAGTTATAATGATTAAATGGGAATCTAAATATATAAAGGTGATGGGGTGTTTCTTTCTTTCTTTGTACTCGATGGCAGAAGACCCCATAGCACCTACAGCCCTGAAACTTGGCACAGAACTCGAACGTACCCCGGGGGTATGCACCTCGGACCCAAAATTCTAAATTTCTGATTAGTTTTTCATAATTAACTAATTAAAGTAAAGTTTTACGTTTTTCGCCTAATTAGGAGGTAAAAAATCCTCCATCCCCTAACATTATATGTCGTTGGAAAGAACTTTCCTTCCCGAACAAGAAGATGTTTGTTCCATTTCTCTCAATTAATTAGCACAGGAGGTATAAGCGATTCTAATTGTGATTCTAATTGAGCCAACTTTCAAGGTTAAACTTGATTTTGGTATCTGCAGTGACGTCATCTTCGGTATACGGTTGTGTTCGAATAGTAAAACCGGTGGATTCTTTATTTGGTTATTGTGCTGTTGTTACGGAGTTCGGGATTTCCTTTTTGTACTAGATGTATCATGCTTTTTAATCGCAATTGCTTATCGGCCAGAGTTTGTTTCGCTCGGTAATTGGGTGGGCTACTGCAGCACGGTCACTTTTGCTGGACCTTTCGCTGTATCTATTTTAAGTTACATATTAGCGTACTTAATTTAATTAAAATAGTGAGGTGTTTTCTTTTTTTGCAAAAGCTCCTTTTTGCAAATTACGGGAAACAAGGATAGAGCTTTTTGCGCTATTTAATTATATAAATAAAGCGCAGTTTTTTTGAATGATCTTTGATCAGATTAGGAAATGGGTGAGGAGGTTAAAATAAATAGAGGACGGATAAAAAAAAAATGGAGATAGATATTATAGGTAGATAGCCGCCGAAGGCGGCAACTTTGGCGTAGAAAGAAGAATGAAACAAAACGCAACTGGAAAATAGATACAGAAAATACAAAAAGGATAGATATTGATTAATTAATACAGCTGCCAAATTTATTTAAAACAGCCGCCGAAGGCGGGGAACGTGGCGAAAAAATAGAGGGGAGGGAGCGTGGATTTTTTTTATTCAACGGACTTCCTTTAAATTCTTAGCACGGTTATCGCCGTTCGGGTACAGCTAGTAACCTGATAAAAGAAAGAACATACGTATGATTGAATCAAATACTTAGTATCGTTGTGTGCTAAATATTGTCTCGTAAATAACAGACTAAACGTTGCATCAACAAAAAGAAAGTAATTTTTAGTATTATGCGTTAAGCGAGCAAATAGAACAAAAACAGAGACGCTTACAAAAAAAAAAAAAAAAACAGGTAGCTACGATCCTCGCGGCTAAACAATATTTCGTCGCCTCAGAGCAAAAAAAAAATGTACATGAAGTATTTACAGAAGATACATCAATCATTCGAAGTGGGAGAATGCTATTTGCCGTTGATTTTATAAAGTGAAATTTTTAAATTTATTTCCAAAAAGGTGTCATGTTTCTAATTTATCAGCAGCTAATTGTATTTCGTTACTTTTTGTATTTTAGTGAAATTTTATTTTGTACAAACTCTTGATTACCACAAATGCATTATAAGTAGAAAAATCAATAATCGAGTAAAATTTTTTTTAAAAGTGTCAAAATTTGTCAAAGATTACTTTTTTTTAAAAAAAATTCGAAAATTATATGTTATCAACATTAATGCCCTTGATCAAAATGCATTAGGGCCATTTTACGAAAATTCAACTCTTTGCCCCACACGTGACGGTTCATATATTTCATTAAAATGTAACTGTTTTTAAAGGATAATGACAAAGTTTTTTGCTCAAAAAATTACACACAAGTTTTCAAGTTGTTCAGCAGATTTTTTTTTTCATTAATTTTTTAAAGTATTATTTTTAATGAAATTTTTGAGGCGTCAATAAAGTGCATTTATGCACTTTTTTTATGCGTAAATTAGTAATTATTGCGTTGATCTTATTATGATTTGTATTGGTTTGCATTAATTAAGTTAACTGTTAATATTGTTTGCTTATCACAACCGTTTGGTGATTTTACTTCAAGTGGTGCATTTAACCTGATGTAGTGAGAGCAAATTGTCTGACAGTCAATGTAATACACCCCAAAGCTGCATTTTTTTTTTTTTTTTTTTTGCAAGTTAATTCGTGTTTTTTGACCTTGGCAGATTAAACACAGCATCTGGCATTACATTAAAAGAGGCAGGAGGTATTAAGTTTTATTTTTCGTTTACATCTAACTGAGGTTATTTAACGTGATTTTTATTAAGGTAATCAAGTTTAAGTTCGCAGAAAATTTTCTTTTGCATGTATGCATTTACATATATAACCTTGCACTTCTTTTCATTAAAAATGGAGCCCTCGTGACTCCGAAGTACATGTGTTTTTGCAAGTGAATGCTTTTTAATGGTAGTTCTTATATTGCTGTATTTTAGTGCTAATACATCGATTTATTTTTTTGCTACTTGTGATTGTAAATATTTCTCATTTACCTTTGATTTTATTTTTTTCCTTTTTAATGCAATTATATTCAATATTAAAGATTTGAATTCATTATGCATGTTCAATTAAAACTTAGACACTAAATGCAAATCATTCAATGTTTGAAACATTTCCTGTAAAGTTACAGCTCTTTATTTTTCTTAACATTAACACTTTCGTACGTTCTTCTACAGTTTATCTGCACATATGTTTTATTAACGAAAATTCCAGATATTGATAGTCTATACATATAATAAAATAAGATGTTTGTTTGTGTGTGTGTGTATGTGTGGCGCGCTTCCCGGAAAACGGTAAGGCCTAGAAAGATGAAATTTGGTATACAGGTACAGTTTCTGCCGAAGATGTGCACCTCGGGCTTCGATTTTTGATATTTTAATTAGAAAAAAGTTATTTAATGTTTTATGTGTTTTTTTGCACTTTTTAGTACTTTTTACCTCACAGACCCCGAACTAATTCGCGCCACACAAATATTTTTTGTACTATAGTGTTGGAAATTTAATTTTAAATACGATGAATGAAAAAATTTTGAAGACAGAGCAATTTATGTATTTTTTATGAATTTTTGAAAAAACCTTCAATTTGCATTTTTTCCTGGGTTTTATATTTTTCTAATATTATAATGCGAGAAGTATCACAGCCTCATTTCTAAAATTTAAGTTGGTAATAGTAAAAAGATTTCGCCCTCTTCAAAAGAAAAAAGTTCTTAAAAATACGCAATAGTTTTTTTTTTTTTTACAATTCTTTTAAAGCTGAACACATCATGTCTTTCTACGCATCGGTCGAAAAAAGCGTTCTTCAATCTTTTATGCCTCTGACGTCACTACTTGGATTTCGATTCGATATTTACGACGGAATCTTAATCGGAAACAATGTAATTTTTTTTTTTTTACTATATAGCTTACTTCTACATTTTAATGACGTGATGACCGCGTGTTTTTCCGGCAGTGCTTTTTTTTCCTTCCTTTTTTTTTGTTTAATTTAAGGATTGCATTCATTTCTTTTTCGAATTCCACCCCCTCCCCCCAAGCTGGACCTTTTGCTGTACCTATATTACGTTACATTTCATAGATGTACGCATTTAATTCAATAAAAACAGCGATATTTTTTTTTTTCTTCGTCACTTACTTTACTTCGTAACTTTTTGCACACTACGGGAAATTTTGGAGATAACTTTTTTTTTTTGCTCTATTTAAATAAAAAAAGCGGTTTTTTGAGTGATCTTTGTTTTTATTAGGAAATGAGCGGGGAAGTTAAAATAAATAGAGATGGATAAGAAAACTTAGAGATAGATCGTAAAGGTAGATAGCCGCCGAAGGCAGCATTAGGTACATAAAGAGATTGAGATTTAGTGGACAAAAAATGTTTTTTTGAAATAATACTTATATAAATAAAAAAAAGATTGTTAATTACTGTCAGAGATAGATATGCATAGATCGTATAGATAGATAAATATAGAGGTCGATACAGTAAATGGACAGCAAAGAAAGAGACATGCCCGTCATTTAAGGAACTTCAACGAGGTGTCAATGCTCCCCCCCCCTCATACACACACACACACACACACACACACACACACACACCATGACTTCGAAAAAACAATGCTTTCACATAAAAGTGGAAGTGCTTTTTGTTATTTTTCGACAAATATTTCCATGAAGAGTACGCCGTTTGTGTCTCCCCCCTCCCCCTCCTTTAATAATATTCCAAACGACGGAACTGGAGATAGATCTAGAAAATATTTTATTCAAACTACTAATGATGTAGATAGATATAGATTGATTGATACCGCCACGAAGTTTATTTAAGCAGCCGCCGAAGGCAGACCGCAACATTGGCGTAAAAAGGCGAATGATAATATTTATAATATAGAGAAAAACATTGATTAATACCGTCGCTAAATTGTCCAAGCAGTCGCCGAAGGCGCCAACCCTTGCGCAAAAAGGCAAATGGCGTAAAAAGGCGGACCAGCTGGTCGCCGCAGGCGGCTAGTTCAAGAATAAAAACGCAATATTAAAAGGTCTTTTCTCAAAAGGACACATTCTTATAATATTGCACTCATAATCAACTAAAAGATATACATTTTTTTCTCTCTTTCTAAAGCTTCACTCTCTCTTCTGATAATGGAGTGAAAAGTTGACCTATATCAATGATTTAGTGATGGATCACCCCATTAAGTTAATGGGTTTTGTACTATACATTTTTGCTGTTTGTTACACTGGGAAATTTGACGCCCCTTCATGGCCACTCCGTCATTTGAAGACTCGACAGTGGGGCGATTGTGAGACTGACAAAACCAAAGAAACAAGCTGATGTGTGCATCACATGACTTCCTTTTACGCCAATTTAATGATAATAGTGCCATGGAGTAAGCAAATAAACACTCTTAAATATTTTTACCCCAAGTTTGTTGCGAACAGAACCAAAAAAACGTTTTAATACAGATTAGTTTTCCCAATATTACACATTTTATCGTAGCCAAAATAAAACCAGATCTAAAAAAAAAAAATAAAAAATAAAAAAAAAAAAAAAACACCAAATTTGTCGCCAATTCGGCGAAAAAACTTTGCGACCAAAAGCTTGGCGATATATCGCTAAGTGTTTGCCAAGTT